>NW_007379768.1:0-8327 GCF_000475195.1 Diaphorina citri | reverse complement strand
AAAGAGCACCGGAAAACCCTTTTGTTTAAAAGGCTTTTCCAAAAAAAAAAAAAAAAAAAAAAAAAAAAACAAAAGCTACAAAAAAAAAGTTCAAAAAGGTGTTTTTTTTTTATTTTTGTCTACGTGCGTAATGCGTGTTAGAAAAATTAGGACAGATAGAGAGAGAGGAAGAGGAAGAGGGAGAGAGAGTATTGTGTTTTTGAGTGAGAAAGAGAGAGAAGCGTTTCACGTATGTACATAGGTACTTTTAAAGCTATAGGTACGGTTTTTTTTTTTTTTTTTTTTTTTTTTTTTTTTTTTTTGTCTTTTTCACTGTATGTCTCTTTTTATTTTGTACCAATTTATCACTCATCTCTACACACATCACTTTTCTTTTGTCTTTGTTTTCCACATTTCCCGAATAATATATGTTCTCTGAATAATACTGCGTTCATAAGGGTTTTTTTTTAGAGGGAATGGTAACTCTGCTAAAATCTTATCGTCCCAAAAGCGAAGACAAAAGGAAGACAGGAGAGGAGAAAGTTCGCCGTTCCGAGAGCGAACCTTCCCTCTCCTTTAGGATAAAATCCGCCCCGAACAGAATCGAACAAGCGACCTAGCGCTTACAAGGCAGTCGCCCTACCCTCCAAGCTAATTACGCTGGCTTTATACACTGAATAATACTCATACATTTACATACTGTAGCCTGGTTAGCTTTGAAATTAGCGCGCTCGCCTTGTATCCTCGTATGCGCTAGTTTGCGGATTCCGGCCGGAGGGGGGGGGGGGGATTCCATCAAAAACTATCCTATCCAACTCTCTTTAATTTCGAGACGATAAGACGGTTGGGGCACGGTTGGTCCAATGGTAACGCGCTTGCTTACCATGCAGAAGGTCCCGGGTTCGAATCCTACCATCGACAAAAATTTGTACTCGTTTTTCGATTGCAAATATTTCATTTCAACGGGTTACTTTCTGGTGTTCTCGTGTTGACCCAGCACCTAAAAGGGAAGTAATGTGTCTCTTCTCGCCTTGTTGTTGTTGTTGTTGTTGTTGTTGTTGTTGTTGTTGTTGTTGTTATTATTATTATTATTTTAGTAAACATTGGAAACGGGTTACCATGTCAAGAAATGTAGGTACGGTTCGGCCGCTATTTGACGCCAAACCTTTGAAAAAGCTCAAAAAGAGTTCGCAATACTCAGGCCTTTACATTTCAGCCAAAGTCGCTCGAACTTGGCACAGAGATTCGATGAATTATGTAGATCAAAAGTATCCTTGGGCCCTGTTTCCAAAAGGTACGGTTCGGCCGTTATTGCGGACCAAAGTTCCGCTGTTTAGGGCTACGCAGGGAAAAAGCTCAAAAGGAACTAGCGCTTCTCACGACTTTACCTTTAGCCACAGATCGCTCAAATTTTACAGACAGCTTCCATAATTAATCAATGATGATTAAAAGTGTCCGCAGGCCGGACCTCGAGAATGTTCGGTTCGGTCGCTATTTAACGCCAAGTCTTTGAAAAAGCTCAAAAAGAGTTCGCAATGCTCAGGCCTTTATATTTCACCCAAAGTCGCTGGAACTTGGCACAGAGATTCGATAAATTATGTAGATCAAAATTATCCTTGGGCCCTGTTTCCAAAAGGTACGGTTCGGCCGTTATTGCGGACCAAAGTTCCGCTGTTTAGGGCTACGCAGGGAAAAAGCTCAAAAGGAACTAGCGCTTCTCACGACTTTACCTTTAGCCACAGATCGCTCAAATTTTGCAGACAGCTTCCATAATTAATCAATGATGATTAAAAGTGTCCGCAGGCCGGACCTCGCGAAATGTACGAAAAAGCTCAAAAAGAGTTCGCAATGCTCAGGCCTTTACATTTCAGCCAAAGTCGGTCGAACTTGGCACAGAGATTCGATAAATTATGTAGATCAAAAGTATCCTTGGGCCCTGTTTCCGAAAGGAACGGTTCGGCCGTTATTGCGGACCAAAGTTTAGCTATATTTAGGGCCATACAGTGTTCAAAAGGAACCCACAAAAGTTGTAATGTTGTCATGAAGATCTCTGCTTTACCACAAAGAATTCACGATTTGATTCGTGCTCCTAAAACTTACCTATGGTAATGATGGACGCAATCCAAGAGGCCTGATTATCGGTTATCATCAAAAGTATCCTTGGGCCCTGTTTCCGAAAGGAACGGTTCGGCCGTTATTGCGGACCAAAGTTTAGCTATATTTAGGGCCATACAGGGAAAATGTTCAAAAGGGACCCACAAAAGTTGTAATGAAGATCTCTGCTTTACCACAAAGAATTCACGATTTGATTCGTTCTCCTAAAACTTACCTATGGTAATGATGGATGCAATCCAAGAGGCCTGATTGTCGGTTATGGGGACAGCCACTCGCTTAGCGCCTACTACGTTATTTTGAAGATAGGGTATCGCTGGGGAGGACCAACCGGCTACGCACCCCGTGGCCATTGATAGGAGACATGCTGGGGGGGGGAACGGGGATGAAAAGGGTTAATTATTACTATTAATGAAGTTATTTAATGTAGACATCCTTTGTAAATACTATTTTACTTAGGTTATTTATATCCGCCGTAAGTATCCATTGATATAAAATAGTAAGGGTTAGTTGTTTTTTTTTTTTTTTTTTTTTTTTTTTTAAAAAATATTTTCTTTTTTTTTAACTTTAATGGTAGAGAAAGGGGAAGGTATATTGCACAGTGCTTCCTCCGACAGTGAAACAAAGTCAGGTAAGGCGATATCCACCTTACCTGTTCCGGAATCCAACCTCTGAACTTAGAGCTACCTCTGCATTTTAGTTTATCAAAAATAGACCTTTACCTGAATTGCAACAATGTAAGGAGATTTCCTGCAATCTGATTGGTTCCTTCATTTTGGTTTGATGACTCATTGCTGTCACATTGATCTGGATGAACTATAGATTAAGTTTTTTTCTTTTTTTCTTCTTCTTTCTCGCCTTTTCTGCCGTGTTCAGACGGGGTCGGCGTTTTTCGTCAGCTTCTCAATCAGCCCTGGAGTGATTGCTTTGGGCTGACATTTGGTTTTAGCTACAATTTTTTTCAAGTGGATGCCCTTCGCACTCAACGTTTGCTATTTCTCTAGATAGGGAAATTTCAGGCTGGTATCCTCCCTGTTTAAAGTCCCCCAACCAGACGGCAACTTTCATCATCCTTACCTAAAATGGACGCCAAATATTGACGCCACTGCTCTCCTCCTTTCTTGCCGGAGCTAATGAGCGGCGTACTCTCAGATGTGGATACTATCGGGTCCCCGTCCATTCTTGTGGTGCACTCGCCTTAAACTAAACTGAAATCAGAATATAAGACATTGATCAAATGAGGAACTCTCAGATGTGGATACTATCGGGTCCCCGTCCATTCTTGTGGTGCACTCGCCTTAAACTAAACTGAAATCAGAATATAAGACATTGATCAAATGAGGAACTCTCAGATGTGGATACTATCGGGTCCCCGTCCATTCTTGTGGTGCACTCGCCTTAAACTAAACTGAAATCAGAATATAAGACATTGATCAAATGAGGAACTCTCAGATGTGGATACTATCGGGTCCCCGTCCATTCTTGTGGTGCACTCGCCTTAAACTAAACTGAAATCAGAATATAAGACATTGATCAAATGAGGAACTCTCAGATGTGGATACTATCGGGTCCCCGTCCATTCTTGTGGTGCACTCGCCTTAAACTAAACTGAAATCAGAATATAAGACATTGATCAAATGAGGAACTCTCAGATGTGGATACTATCGGGTCCCCGTCCATTCTTGTGGTGCACTCGCCTTAAACTAAACTGAAATCAGAATATAAGACATTGATCAAATGAGGAACTCTCAGATGTGGATACTACAACCCCGCGAAGCCCCCGGGAGCGCGCAGCGCGACCGTATACGCAACTCCGCGTAGCGAACACGCGAAGCCCCCGGGGGGTGGAGGGGGGCGAAGCCCCCCTCCCGAGCACGAAGTGCGAGTAATATTATGTTCTCTGAATAATACTGCGTTCATAAGGGTAGGTACCTACTTTTTTTTTTTTTTTAGAGGGAATGGTAACTCTGCTAAAATCTTATCGTCCCAAAAGCGAAGACAAAAGGAAGACAGGAGAGGAGAAAGCTCGCCGTTCCGAGAGCGAACCTTACCTCCTTTAGGATAAAATTCGCGCCGAACGGAATCGAACACGCGACCTAGCGTTTACAAGGCAGTCGCCCTACCCTCCAAGCTAATTACGCTGGATTTATACACTGAATAATACTCATACATTTACATACTGTAGCCTGGTTAGCTTTGAAATTAGCGCGCTCGCCTTGTATCCTCGTATGCGCTAGTTTGCGGATTCCTGCCCGAAGTGGGGGGGGGGATTCCATCAAAAACTATCCTATCCAACTCTCTTTAGAGGGCGTGGGTTCAATCCCAGCTGAGGTATGGAATTTTATCCTCAATATAATTTGAGAATTTGACCACAATAATAGTAGTAGCCTACTGCTGGAGTAAAGGGACTTTTCAGTCCTATGCGAGCAGTATAAATAAGCACTATTATTATTATTATTATTAATTTCGGGACGATAAGACTAACAATCTGTATACTTACATCATGTTCTGCATACATTATCATCAGCCAGCCTGCTAGAGACGGTATGGCTAGCAGAATGAGGAACCATTTGCGTCCAAATTTATACGACAGCTGACCCGCTGGTACTGAGCCCAAAATGGCACCTAGGAAATAGAAGGGAGGAAGCGAGTCTTATATTTTATTATTATCATAATCAAATGAGGAACTCTCAGATGTGGATACTATCGGGTCCCCGTCCATTCTTGTGGTGCACTCGCCTTAAACTAAACTGAAATCAGAACGGACAATAAGATATTGATCAAATGAGGAACACTCTTATAGACCGTCTTGATTAGGGTGCCAGTAAGCTCTAGGTCGCGGGTTCAAGTCCCGGCCGTCGGGGATTTAATACTGAAAGGTTACTTAAGGTTATTTGATATTGGGTAGAATGATGTTTGATAAGGGGAATAGAACAGTCGCGCTTACTTACTTGGGTGATGTTTCAAAGTCATAGAGCAGGAAAAATGAGGACCAACGGAATTTTTCTTTTTCTTCTATGACTTTTAGATCCCGAGATAAATCGATTTAAAAAATACCGGTAAATCGTAAACTTTGACGTCACCGCATACGCTCTTGTAGGCGATGACGTCACATCAAATGTCCCGAGCAAAGCTCCCTTGCAGGCAACACATTAATCTGTTTGTGTGCATGCATTTCTGCGCAATTCATGTTTGTGCGCATACGTTTGCGCATCTCCTGAAGTCTGACGTCAGAGTTCAGGACTCTGACGGAAAATAAAAATTGAATTTTCGACCTTTTACAGTAGTTATTATTTCGGAGTTTTGACCTCAGATTTGGATTTTTCCCAACTTTTTACATAGGAATCGACCATTTATTAATAATTTTTACCCATTTTCAACTGCTCCATTGTAACTGCTTTGGTCTTATCCTTATCGTCCCGAAATCGAAGAGAAGGAGGATAGGATAGGAGAAAGCTAGCCGTTCCGATAACGAACCCCATCTGTTCAAGATAGAGTTTGCCCCCGGTGGAAATCAAACCCGTGACCTAGTGCTTGGAAAGCAGGCGCGTTACCTTCCCAGCTAATTTCTTTAATCGGTTTCGTAAAAATAATAATAATAATAAAATAAAAAAAATACCTACACCTACTTAGTGAAAAATACCTAGGTAATTACAAATACTCACGCGTATATAAAATGATTCTCTCACAAATACCTAAGTAGATCACGCCTAACACTGAAAGGTACATATATCTACAATCACACATAAATACATAATCATAATAAAAATTATCCGAATGAATCAGTTTCTAAATATGAAAATTACTCATGGACTTTTCAGTCCTATTCCAGCAGGATAAGCAAACATTACACTGTTAAGCATAATGGAACAACTTGTAACTTGTTCTAAGCTGACAAAATAAATAAAGCCCGACTTATACTTTGTACATAACATACACAGATAAATCACAAAGTAAGGACCTAATGACTAGGTAGGTACTTAACCCTGTCTAAGAGGAAGGAAGATTTTTTAATGGGTATTGAAAATGTAGGTAGGTAGGTATTAGGTACTTTCATTGTTAAATACATAATAAAAAAAAATTAAAAAAAAAAATAGAAAGGAAGTACCTACAGTACATACAAAATGAGAAAGTAAAAAAAAAGTTGAAATCCATTAGATAATCCCATAAATACAACCCCAACACCTATTAGATGAAACTGCATTACAGCATTAAATTGCACTTAGAGTGCAAATCTCTCACTTCTTTTGCTCTCTCTCTCTCTCTCTCTCTCTCTCTCTCTTTCTCTCTCTTTCTCTCTCTTTCTCTCTCTTTCTCTCTCTTTCTCTTTCTTTCTCTCTTTCTTTCTCTCTCTCTCTCTTTTTCTTAAAATTTTGGAGCTATGTACCTAGTTTATTTATGAATTGTATTATGTCCTTTACACACACATTATGAAGGTACCTCGAAAATTAAAGATATCACATCTCATTATGTAATCACTAACAATGGGCATGCTGTGTATAAAATCACCTGTACCTATTTAAAATATTTAATTTTACATTAATAAATTAGCAAAAATTTTAGCAAAGTAAAAACAAGGATTATGTTTTGGTACTTACCTAGGTAGGTACCTTGATCAATTTCCTGTAAGTTAGAGTTCATGAACCTTTGTAATGAACATGCACCTACCTATTTAAAATATTAAATTTTACATTAATAAATTAGCAAAAATTTTAGCAAAGTAAAAACAAGGATTATGTTTTGGTACTTACCTACCTAGGTAGGTACCTCGATCAATTTCCTGTAAGTTAGAGTTCAT
The DNA here is from genome assembly GCF_000475195.1 of Diaphorina citri. Lineage (NCBI taxonomy): Eukaryota > Metazoa > Arthropoda > Insecta > Hemiptera > Psyllidae > Diaphorina > Diaphorina citri. The sequence continues at coordinate 1,438 of NW_007379768.1, read as the reverse complement.
GAACCTTTGTAATGAACATGCACCAACTTGCCTATGGTAACATGCAAATGATAAACTGTGTCCAAAGATAACACACAATGTGCATACTTTTAATGAAATTGATAACTCTGATATCACAAGAACTCAATTTAATTGTAATTTCAATTATCCAATTCATTTATTTATTTCAATTTATCGATTTTAGTTATTAGAACAATTGATTACTTTATATTGGCTGACCAACCAAAACAAATTTTGTATCTTTGCAGTTTACTGTAAATAAATGCCTTTGCCCAAATTTGGGTGTCTTTGGGGCCATATTATTATTATTTATTATTATAGGTATCACAAGAATATCTAGAAGGCTAATTGTCTAGCTAGCTCCTAGGGTCTACAAAGTACTTACCTGACGAAGTTAGGCTCAAAACAGAGAGGTTCAGAGAGAATAGAGTAGTACCTATCAAGCAGGTAGAGAAAAGTGACAACTTCAAACCAATAACCAATTAGAAGTGAGAGTGAAAATCTCTATGTGCTATGTTCTCTGCTCAACTGTTTTGAGCCTAACATACCTGCCTAAATAGGTAAGTACTTAAGTATCTCTATTTTTTTACCATTTTTTTTTTTTTTTTTTTTTTTTTTTTTTTTAATTTAAAAAGGTAAATTTTTAAATTTTTTTTTTTTTTTTCCTTTTTTTTTTTTTTTTTTTTTTTTTTTTTAGATTATAATTATAATTATTGGCTACTATTAAAACCATCTAAAATGAGGCATTCACCTAACTGTCTTAAAATTTTAAAAATAAAATCACACAACTTACCTTATACTAAATAAATTCTCTTATCACAGAATTGCATGTAGCACAGGTCACAGTAGAAACAAGAATACAAGATTATCAATTGACTTTTTATCTATCACAGACAAGAAAATAGCACAGGGAAGGCAGTTGAGGTAGATGTTTCTTTTTAGAATTATCCAGAAAGTGCCACAGGTGTCTATTTTACCGGTAAAAAGCTTTACAAAGTGAAACAGGCAAATTCCAGAGAAATCTTTGAACTTTTTCACTAAAACACCTCACACTGACTTCAAAAACACCTGTAGCCGATTTGTATTTTGTTTACATTTTTCTCTTACGTAACTATGGAAGAGTATGGACGCCCGTCAGCTGAAAATGATACTGGCGCTGCGCTCTGTGGGATTTTTGAGAAACTATTTGAAAACATTGGACTTACGTACATAGTGTTTAAAAAGCTCTGGAACCCCGATTTTTTTTTTGAACTAGGTACCTAAAGGTGTGCACAAGAACTCAATTTAATTGTAATTTCAATTATCCAATTCATTTATTTATTTCAATTTATCGATTTTAGTTATTAGAACAATTGATTGCTTTATCTGAGCGCACGGCAGTGCGCCAGGCCAAGTTCCAGTAAGCACGCCTGTGTATCTTTACACGAACCGATTCGGC
>NW_007379767.1:35918-40029 GCF_000475195.1 Diaphorina citri | reverse complement strand
TTTATTAAATGACCTTAAGCCTTTGAGTACTCCTGGGTGGATTATCAGCATAAATATATCAGGTATATGAGGGTTTATATACAGGGTGTCCCGGTAGCTTGGAGGGAGTTGGACTCCTAATCCGGGGGACTTGGGTTCGACATAAACTTGGTGTGAATTAGTGGAGTTTTTTTTTTTTATTTAATCATTATTATTTTTTGAAACTCTGTTTAAACAAACCAGCTTTCTTTGGCTTTTTTTTTGCTTTATTTAAGTGGCAGGAATGACAGGATTCTCCAAAAGGAGCTTTTTCACCCAACCAGAAACTGTTTCTCCTCTTCTTTCTTGTTTCCGTTTTGTTTATTTTTTTCTAATTCTTCTCACAGACCTCATCAGGTTTGAACGTTTGAAGGGACACATACTTTCTGGTTCACCCCGTAGATTTTTTAATTTTCTTATACACCCTGTATTTCCCAGTCTAAAATAGTTTCTTGCTGAAGATTCGGTTACTTTGTGTTCCTCCCTATTTTGACCCTAACCTTAGTATTTCGGGAATAATGTATGTATGTATACTATTTTAAGATGAGGAGTTTGTAAGATACCTTTTTTTTTTCGTCCGGGGCAAAGTTTGAGAGAAAGATGGAAAGAAAAGAGGGAGAGAGAAAGCATGCTATGGACTCTAGAATTTGTGGCCTAGGTGTGAATTTCACGTTTTCGATGAGAAAACATTCATGTATTCTGAGTAAGTCAGAGCTGTAGCCAGGATTTTATTAAGGGGGCGTTGGAAAGAGTCCAACAGTGGTGGAGGGGGTGAATGCTCCACATTAGTCCTCCTCATATTACCTAGTAATGGACTAAAAATGCCCGCCCCCCCCAAATATAGGTACGGCACTGGAGCAAATTCCTACACGTAGGTACCTATTTGTTAAAATTACTGAACGGTGAATATTTTTGAACATGCGAAAATAGACACATCCACCAGTGGTTTTGAATGTTGCACATTGCATACTATAAATAATAACACGGCGGTCATAGGAATTTCGGCTTGACCAGAGTTCGCACCGCTAGGTCACGGCTTTGAATGAGGCCCGGGGCGGATTTCATCGGGATTTTAATGAAGGGGGAAAAGTTCTCTTTTCCATTTGGGGGACGATAAAACCTTAACAGTTACAGTTCCCTTGATCAAACCAAATAAAGATATGGCCAAAGTGGGGCTTTTTCCCTGCATAGGTATTTTTTTTTATCAAACCTCTTTTTTCAAGTGCCTGACTTACAAGCGCTAGATAGCTATAGTGTGTCCAGATCAATATGATAGCAAAAAAATAGGCATTGTTGCCAAACATGTCACATGTGCAATGGTAGAGAATCTTTAAAAGGGGAAGGTATATTGCACAGTGCTTCCTCCGACAGTGAAACAAAGTCAGGTAAGGCGATATCCACCTTACCTGTTCTGGAATCCAACCTCTGAACTTAGAGCTACCTCTGCATTTTAAAAGAGAGAGTTTATCAAAAATAGACCTTTACCCTTTACCTCAAATGCAACAATGTAAGGATTTCCTGCAATATGATTGGTTCCTTCATTTTGGGTTGATGACTCATTGCTGTCACATTGATCTGGATGAACCATAGATACTGTTTCTGCTCAAGGATTTTTTGGTTGTAAACCCCAACGGAAAGTAAGAACGATTTTGAAAGTAAAGTATCAATTTCGTTCAAGTGTCGAACCCACAACCTCTTACCTTGAGAACCGTACGGTTCGTTGACCGCCAGTATATGCGGGGTTAGTCGGAACGGCATCAACTCGGGTATGGGGAGCAACTGAGTAGCCACGCCAAATGAGTAGCCAAAGTCTATTCCTACACATCTTCCCGTCTTGGTACACACTAGAGTGTTCTCTAAATGTCGGTCCCCTATACCTGTGGGAACAGAGTATAAGTAGTGTTTTATTCAGTTTAGAACAAGCTGTTCCATAATATCAATTGAGAATGGGGATGGCCTTTCAAATAATGAGAAACAGAGAGCTTTGATAGAGGGAACTGTAACAACGGAGGTCTTATCATCCCGAAATCAAAGAGAGAAGGAAGACAGGATAGGAGAAAGCCAGCCGTTCCGAGAACGAACCTTATCTGTTTAGGATAAAGTTCGCCCCGGGCGGGAATCGAATTTGAAACCGAATGCTTTTAAGGCAGGAGCGCTACCTTCCAAGCTAACTAGATTCTGACTTTTCTGAATTGTGGCTTGTCACAAATATCGTTCCCCACACTTAATATACTACACTAAATTTAGTGACCTGATTTGGACTCGAACCATCAACCTCCAGATCAAAAGACTCACCTAATGTATACTGAGCGATACACATACACGCATACGAACGCACAAAGTTATTCCTCAGCCTAACTCGGTTCATAGGTGATTTAGCCACACTAAGCAGACCCTCCCGCATGGCATGCTTAGGTAACTTATTCGTCACCGAAGCAAAGTTGGAGATGATTTCGTCCCGCGTTCGTCGCGCCATGGAAGTTTCGTATGCGACGTGAGGGGACGTGTTGGGGGAGACGAATTTCATGTGGAACTTCTGATAGGGAGCGCCCAGGTGCTGTGTGAGCCACGCTTTGGACAGCCCCGACGTTTGGTATAGCTCTGAAAAACAAAAACAGTGTGCCCATCAGGTAGACCTGACAGGCGGACCTGATTAGGTGTACCTGTCAGGTCTAGGTGTACCTGATAGTGAGTGGCTGGCCTTAGCCAACAGTATAAGTTAAAAACCATACTCCGCCTACGGCCCACCAAAAGTTATTCTGGGTGGACCTTGGCAGCTTAAGCTCAAGACGCTCCTTCTTTGTACTCTACTTCTTTTCTTTCTACTTCGTTTTCTTACACTCCTTCTTTTTCTTCTCCTTATTTTCCTCCTTTTTCTACCTTTCTTTTTCCTTATTCCTCCTCTTCTTCTTCTTCTTCTTCTTCGTTTCTATTGGTCCTTTTTTTTAATCATGCTTCTTATTCGTCTTCTTTATTTTCTTCCTTTCTTCTTCTTTCCTCTCATCCTCTTCTTTTCCTTCTTCTTATTCTGTGAGAGAGAGAGGAAGGAGAAGTATAATGTGTAGGAGTGAAATAGAGATAGAAAAGAAGAGAGAGAGAGAGAGAGTGTGTGTGTGTATGTGAGAGAGAGAGGAAGGAGAAGTATAATGTGTAGGAGTGAAATAGAGATAGAAAAGAAGAGAGAGAGAGAGAGAGAGTGTGTGTGTGTGTGTGTGTGACTTCTTATTATTCTTCTTCCTGTTTCTCTAAGAAGAGATCCTTTCCTTCCCTCTCTTCGTGTCCCAACATATTTTCGGATGTCCCTCTTCAAAAAGAAACGCCTTGGGGCGAAAAAAAGGGTTTTCCACTTCAATACCTTACCCTCACCCTAATTCCTTACCTTTCCCAAAGTGCCTACAAACCTATACCTAAACTTTTTTCCTACCTACCTGACCTATTTTCTACAGGGGCGTATTTAGGGCGAGGGGGCTCACGCTTTTATTTTGTTCCCAGTGGCGTAGCGTCCATGTAGGGCGTGTATGGCGGCCATACACTCGAAAATTCCACTCAAATACCCTAAATATTGACTTTGAATTATTATTGTATTCTTATTAGATAGATATTGTGATAGAAATTAGTGTCCGCCCTACACTTGGAGTTAGACCACGCTACGCCACTGTTTGTTCCTTTCCTTTCCTGCTCCAAAAATTGGGAGCATCCCCCCCAACGTTCATATCACACACCAGTTTTCGTCCGATCACTGAAGATAAGCAACGTTAAGCGGGGATAGTACATGGATGGGTGTTGGATTTTTGCCCTCCCCCTCTCGGATACGGGGCTCCTTTTCTACGATGTGCCGGGCAGTATACAGGATTTCGTCGAGGAGGGGGCCTCGCCCCAACTTAAATTCGGCCCTGACCATGTCTTACCCCGTTCCTGGGATTACTGACCGAAAAGTGTGACTTCCGAAAAAATTTTCAGCATTTTTCACCTTGGAAAAAAGGGTAAAAGGCTTTGAGAAAAAGGACGTCGACCTTTTGTTTTGTAAAACTTTTGTAATAAAGGAAGGACGGACTAAAAAATGAGAAAAAAACAATAATAATTATAATAATAA
>NW_007379767.1:31193-35108 GCF_000475195.1 Diaphorina citri | reverse complement strand
GAGAGAGAGAGAGAGAGAGAGAGAGAGACAGAGTAAGGGAAATTGGGGGAAGAAAGATGGAAAGAAGAGAGAGAGAGAGAGTGAGGGAAATACCGGGGGAAAGGGAGAGAGAGAGAGAGAGAGAGAGACAGAGTAAGGGAAATTGGGGGAAGAAAGATGGAAAGAAGAGAGAGAGAGATAGAGAAAGAGAGAGGGGATAGAGAGAAGAGAGAGTCAGGGAAATTGGGGGAAGAAAGATGGAAAGAAGCGAGAGAGAAAGAGCAGAGAGATACGAACAACAGTGAGAGAGAAAGATGGAAAGAAGCGAGAGAGAAAGAGCAGAGAGATACGGACAACAGTGAGAGAGAAAGATGGAAAGAGAAAGAATGCTATGGACTCTAGAATTTGTGGCCTAGGTGTGAATTTCACCTTTTCGATGAGAAAACATTCATGTATTCTGAGTAATTTGAATTTAAATTTTAACTTTATTGACAACAATAGGTATGAATGAACAATAAATATGAGAGAAATTTTTGCTAAAACTGTTAAAAAATTTCTCTAGTTTTTTTGTGAGAGAGAGAAAGAGAGAGAGAGAGAGAGAGAGAGAGAGAATGTTTAGTTGTGTAACATGCTTACATGTTTCACAAAATTAATGGTCTTTTTCTGTCTCTCTCTCTCTTTCACTCTCTCACACTCTCTATTACACATATACTATCTCTCTCTCTCTCTCATCTCTCTTTCTTCCGCTCTCTGTCACACACATACCTACTATCTTACTATCCCTCTCTCTTTCTTTATGTGTAGCTGGGTGGTAAATATTTGTGTAGAGAATACCTATAGGGGAAGAGAGAGAGAGAGAGAGAGACAGAGAGAGAAAGGAGAGAGAGAAAGGAGAGAGGGAGAGACAGAGAGAGAGAAAGGAAAGAGACAGAGAGAGAGAGACAGACAGAGAGAGAGAAAGGAGAGAGGGAGTGACAGAGAGAGAGAGAGAGAAAGAAAGGAGAGAGACAGAGAGACACACAGAGAGAGAGGAAGGAGAGAGAAAGAGGGTAGCCGGAGGAGAAGGGAAAATGAAGGTAAAGTCCTAAGGAGGCCGAACTTCTCGGTCTCTTTTTCCAAATGCTAGCCCTGAATAGCGAAACTTTGGCATTGAATAACGGCCGAACCATACATTTCTGGAAACCCGGCGGAGGCCATTTCTGATCTACATTCTAGAATGAACCTCTCTGCAAAGTTTGAGCCAACTGGCCCTAAAGGTAAAGTTTTGATCTCGGTCCAAAGTTTGGCCCGGATTAGTTGAAATTTGAAGCTGAAACAACGGCCATACATTCCTGAAACCCAGGGTCATTTCCACTTTACACAAGTTATAAAACCTTTTACCAGCTTTGTTTTTTGTATTTGTTTTGTTTGATTTTTTCTTCTTCTTCTTCTTCTTCTTCTTCTTCTTCTTCTTCCTCTTCTCCTTCTTCTTCTTATTATTATTCTTCTTATTCTTCTTCTTCTTCTTCTTCTTATTATTATTATTCTTATTCTTATTCTCCTTCTTCGTCTTCTTTTTCTTCTTCTTATTATTATTATTATTCTTCTCCTTCTTCTTCTTCTTAGAGAGAGAGAGAAAGGAGAGAGACAGAGAGAGAGAGAGAGAGAGAGAGAGAGAGAGGGAGAGAGAGAAAGAGGGTACCCGGAGGAGAAGGGAAAATGAAGGTAAAGTCCTGAGAAGGCCGAACTTCTCGGTCTCTTTTTCCAAATGTTAGCCCTGAATAGCGAAACTTTGGCATTGAATAACGGCCGAACCATACATTTCTGGAAACCCGGCGAAGGCCATTTCTGATCTACATTCTAGAATGAACCTCTCGGCAAAGTTTGAGCCACCTGGTCCTAAAGGTAAAGTTTTGATCTCGTTCCAAAGTTTGGCCCGGATTAGTGAAAATTTGAAGCTTAAACAACGACCATACATTCCTGAAACCCAGGGTCATTTCCGCTTTACACAAGTTATAAAACCTTTTACCAGATTTGTTTTTTGTAGGTATTTGTTTTGTTTGATTTTTTTCTTCTTCTTCTTCTTCTTCTTCTTCCTCTTCTTATTCTTCTTACTATTCTTCTCCTTCTTCTTCTTCTTCTTCTTCTTCTTCTTCTTCTCCTTATTCTTCTTCTTCTTATTCTTCTTCTTATTATTATTATTATTATTCTTATTCTTCTTCTCCTTCTTTTTCTTCTTCTTCTTCTTATTATTCTCCTTCTTCCTCTTCTTCTTCTTCATTCAAGTTGGTATTCCTGTTAATCTTTTACCTGTCTATCGGTTCTCCCTGACCTAGTTACTAACTTTTAGTACAGGAGTTTGGTAACAAAATAAATTGTTTTTCCCTCCTCTTTTTTTTCATTTTTAACTTCTTCTTCGTCTTCTTCTTTGTTTTTCATCTTCGTTTTCTTTTTTTTTTTGCTATAAATAAATCAATCTCTTAAGAAGAAAAAACTTTCTCCCTTCTCTCTCTCTCTCCTGTCTATCGGTTCTCCCTGACCTAGTTACTAACTTTTAGTACAGGAGTTTGGTAACAAAATAAATTGTTTTTCCCTCCTCTTTTTTTCATTTTTAACTTCTTCGTCTTCTTCTTTGTTTTTCTTCTTCTTCGTTTTTTTGCTATAAATAAATCAATCTCTTAAGAAAAAAACTTTTTCCCTTCCTCTCTCTCTCGCTCTTTCTCTCTCTCTCTTTAATCTCTTATACCTACAGTTATACCTGTGCCTAAATATTACCTTCTCACTCTCCTCTTTCTCTCTCTCTGGACATCTCTCTTTCGCTTACTCTGTTTCTTTTTCATCTCCCTCCCTTCAAATTTCTATTGAAGTCAAAGATATGCCTACGCTCTCAAACTTTCGAGAGGTCTAAGTAGATATGAGAGAGGGAGAGAGAGAGCGAGAGAGAGAGAGAGAGAGAGAGAGAGAGAGATAGCTCGAGTGCTTTCTACACACGACCGTGCAAACAAAAAACTTTTCTCATATAAAATGTGTGTAACCAGGAGATAGAGAAAATGGAGAAATAGAGAGAGAGAGAGAGAACTAGGAGAAAGAGAGAGAGAGGGATAGATAGAGAGGGGAAAAAGAAGATGGAGGAGAAGAAGAAGATAGAGGAAGGGAAAGAGAGGGAGAGATAGAGAAAAGGAGAAAGAGTGACAAAGAGAGAATATGGGAAAAAGTTACAGAGAAGGAAAGAGAATGTACCTAAGTTGTAGACCAGAAACACTCTTTTTTCTCTCTCTTTCTCCCTCCTCTCTTTCTTCTTCACCCTATCTCTCTCTCTCTATCCCTCTCTTTCGACTATTTCTCTCTCTCTCTCTCGCTCTCTCTCATTCTAAAGTTTGTTATAATCCGATCAACATCAAGTTGCCACTTTATGATAGCCTATACTGTCTAGGTCAGGGGTTTCCAACTAGCGGCCCGCGGGCCACATGTGGCCCGCGTAATTTGTACAAATTGACCTACATAAATGTAAATAATTAGGCGAATGCTTTTTGAAAAATTTCGCCTGCAGCGCTCAAAATTCGATCGGAATGAATTTCTGAAAAGTTGGGGGGGGGGGGGGGCGGTTGTGGGGGGGCCATACTAAAACAAACGGTAGCATGTGGCCCGCATACACATGAAAGTTGGAAACCCGCTGAACACTAGGCTGTTGTGTGAAGGCCATTACTAAAACAAACTTGCAAATGCCATATAGTAAGGTAGACAATTTTTTTTGCTTAGTTTTTGCTAAGTTAATAAATGTGATTCAGTTGTTCACAGATAGGGTATGTGTTTGTGTATGTCTAACTCGCTAATATTCTCTAAGGTTTTTAGTTTTTAGTGAAAGGGTTTAACACGCAAATTAGTAGTACCTAGATCAAAAATACCCTGCCCAGCCTAAAACTTGGTTGGTTAGGCGTTTGCTTTGTAAGCGTCTAG
>NW_007379767.1:29808-31168 GCF_000475195.1 Diaphorina citri | reverse complement strand
CAAATTGAAAAAATAAGATACATATCTATGAAAATGCGTACATATTTCTGGAGATTATCTTTATATACACCTCTCTCTCTTTATATACACCTATCTCCCTTTCTCCGCCCCTAAATCAATCATACTTCCCATTTTCTTCTTTCCTCTACTTATTTTGTTATTCATATTGTTATTTATATTTATTATTATTTTTTACTTTTATTTTGTTATTCTTCTAGTGTCTATAATGTAATAGGGTGTTGCCATTATACTTTGTCAATTACCTGTATTGTATGCACTTTAAAATAAATAAATTCAAATTCAAAAAATACTTTTTGCTAAGCTTTATTTAAATGTGTTCACAGTAGGTATCGTGTTTGTGTATGTCTAACTCCTAAGGTTTTTAGTGTCGAGGGTTTTACCCACATTAACCTTGCCCATATTATGTACCTAGATCAAAAATCTGGTGTGAACATCACACGACTTTCCTTATCCTATTGAATGATGCTTCTTTGAGTGTTCTTTTACCTTAACTTTTACAATATCTCTAACCGTTTTGTCGCTAAAACTGAAAACCGCCAAAGAACGGTCGAAATCTGTCCAAAAGCGGTCAAAATAACCCTGCCAGCCTAATTAACTTGGTTGGTAGCGCGTTTGCTTTGTAAGCGCTAGGTCGCGGGTTCGAGAGCGGATATACGTATATTTTATGCTAAATAGATAGGGTTTGTTCTCGGAACTTTCTCCTATCCTGTCGTCCTTCAGGTCCGTTCTCGGAACGGCTGTCTTTCTCCTATCCTGTCTTCCTTCTCTCTTCGATTTCGGGACGGTAAGACCTTAGCAGTTACGGTTCTCTCTGTCAAACATCTGAAAAGAAAGGGAGAGAAAAGGAAGAAAGAGAGAGAGAGAGAGAGAGAGAGAGAGAGAGAGAGAGAGAGAGAGTGAGAGAGGTGAGAGCGATAAGTGGGAAAAAGGGAGAAGAGGAGAGTGAAAAGTTTGAAAACCACGTGTTTTGTTTTTCAGGTTCGAAGAGAAAGCTCTCTCTCTCTCTCTCTTCTCTCTCTCGTATAACATACAGATTAGGATACGCAGCCATCCCCCCAAAAAGTTAGAGAAAATAGCTTAGGGGATGAACCATGTATAGTTTTTTAGAAAAATAAATGTAAACAATTCCAAATTCAATCTCAATTCCATTCTCCGTGGTCTGCTGATTTGACCTGAAAAGTAGATCCACTTTTTTTTAATCACATTATGTATCATGTATGTGAATGTATGTACCTTTTCATGTACCTACTCTATCTAATATGTATGTACTCGTACAGTATTTATTAGGCTGAGGTCAAACTCGAAAAGGAATAGAACTGCTAAAAGGTCGAAAATTCAA
>NW_007379767.1:21285-29107 GCF_000475195.1 Diaphorina citri | reverse complement strand
AAAATTCCGTTGGTCCTCATTTTTCCTGCTCTATGACTTTGAAACATCACCCAAGTAAGCGTAACTCTAGAAGTCGTAGGAGAAAAAGAAAAATTCCGTTGGTCCTCATTTTTTCTGCTCTATGACTTTGAAACATCACCCAAGTAAGCGCAACCGATCTATTGTGACAATCTGCTGAAGACGGGTTTGGAATTTATAGACACGAAACGTCCAGTACAAAACAAGGTACGTGATGCCAACTTCAAGTCTAGAAAACCACAACATTGTAGAGTGTGATAGTTGGCAAATGAAGAATGTCATTTAATTTACTGAACTGAACTAGTATTCCTAGACATATTGCATTTAATCAGGAAATAAAAACACCATCAAATCAACAACAACAACAACAACAAACAACAACAAACACCAACACCAACACCAACACCAACAACAACAACAACAACAACAACAACAACAACAACAACAACAACAACAACAAACAAACAAACAAAGAACAAGAACAACAAACAAAGAATAAGAACCACGAACAAGGAAAGAAGAAGAACAACAAACAAAACACCACAACAATACAATCTTAAGCGTAACTGATCTATTGTGACAATCTGCTGAAGACGGGTTTGGAATTTAGACGCGAAACGTCCAGTACAAAACAAGGTACGTGATGCCAACTTCAAGTCTAGAAAACCACAACATTGTACAGTATGATAGTTGGCAAATGAAGAATGTCATTAAGGAGCGCGGTAGCGCTCCGCCCCGCCAAGTCAAGAAAGTTTGACCGTTTAATTTACTGAACTGAACTAGTATTCCTAGACATATTGCAGTTAAACAGGAAATAAAAACACCATCAAATCAATAACCACACCAACAACAACAAACAAAGAACAAGAACAACAAACAAAGAATAAGAACCACGAACAAGCAAAGAACAAGAACAACAAACAAAACACCACAACAATACAATCCCGTATCGTTTCTTTGTAATCCTAACTATCGGCTATCGGTCAGGGATAAGAAAGAAACTCAAAAGAAAATGAAGACCCCACGGGAAAAAAGATGGGAGTCCACCTTTTCTCATTTCGAGAAAATCGCGTTTTAAACTTTGAAACGCTATTACTAAATGCTAACACTTGGGATTTTATTATTTTTTTTTTTTTCGCTAATCGGTGGAAAATATTGTTGAGCATATACCTATCCTATGGTGAATTGAAACATAAGCAAAAAAAGAACAGTACTGAAATTGTTGTCTAAATTGCAGTTTGCTTTTTCTGAATTCTTCATCTTCTTCTCCTCTCTTTCCTCTTCCTTTACATTCGTCTAATATTTCTCCTTTTCTACTTTTTCCTTCCTCTTTTTGTTTACCTTGTTTTTCTTCTTCTTCCCCTTCCTTTTCTTCTTTGCACCTCTGCTTCTTCTTTCTTTTTTTCTTCTTCTTCTTCTTTCCACTTCCTCCTTTTCTCGTCCTCCTTCTTCTTTTCTGTTCTCTTTCTTCTTCTTCTTCTTTTTCGGCACTTTTATGAGTTTCTTCACTAATGTTCTGGAAATTTCACCCGGATAAGTTTCAGAAGTGGAGTCGTCAAGATATTTTGCGCGCAACCTAACGAATTGAAACATAAGCACTTGTAGGGAAAGTTTAAAAATTAAAATTGTATTCGAAGGTCAAACAAAAAACATCAATAAAGATGAGAGTACAGGGGTGAAACTGGACATTCATCTTTTTTGCTGTTAAACCTATCAAATCACTTAACTGTTTTGTTAGTTCACAAATTATTAAACAATAAATCACTAATAATATTAGCACACGTATTAATTAACAAAACGCCCGTAGAACTGACTTTCGGCACGCACTAATTTCGGTTCTGGTATAAAGAAAGGACAACCTAACCCTCCGCGCCAATCTGTTCTTTCCGTCACATTAGGCCTTGTTTACGAGTTATAAACAGTTTGACAGCTGGTGGGTAAATGTGTTCCACCTGTCTCCAAGATATTGGAAATCCATGGCTACGTGAATTACCAAAGTCGAAGTTGTCAGCCTAGTTAGTTTGGTTGGTGGCGCGTCTGCCTTGTAAGCGCTAGGCCGCGGGTTCGATTCCCGCCCGGGGCGGATTTTATCCCCAAGGAATAATGTCCGTTCTCGGAACGGTTGGCTTTCTCCTATCCTGTCTTCCTTCTCTTTCGATTTCAGGATCATAAGATCTTAGCAGTTACAGATCCCTCTGTCAAACCTCTTTTTTCCAAGTAAAGTTTACACTAAATTTTAGTTAATTTTTTTACATTTAAATAAAATAAATATCGTTTACCTGATGTACAGTTTCAAGTACATAATGTTGAGAAACTAGTTTCTCACAGTAGAGAGAAACTAAGAGAAGATTACAGAAGATTGCCTGCAGATAGTTTCCTTGACACTTTCAATGTTACCTAATGTCAACATACTCTTACAATACATTTGGTAAAAAGACCTTTAATTTGATATATAGGTCGACCAGGTTTGGATAAGTCCTTCTATGGGGACAGACTGACAGACGGACTGACAGAGTGACAGACAGACAGACGACACCGAAGCGAATACAATAGTCCGTCCCTTATACCTTTTTATTACTATCGTAATAATAAAGGAAGGACGGACTAAAAAGAAAGAAGGAGTGTGAAGAAGAAGAACATAAAATAAAGAAGAAGATGAAAATTAGGGGAGTAGAAAAGGAGAAGGAGGAAAGCGGAATATTGAGAATAAAGAAATAGAAAGAGGAGGTAAAGATAAAATTAAAAAGAATAGGGGGGACAACAACAGAGAGATCGAAGGAAGTGCAAAGAAACAAATTAGCGCCTCAGGAAATAAATACTTGAACTCTTTTATGAAAGGGGACCCTTTATGAGCAAAACGCGGCTCTCCTAATGCGGAACGTTTAGGGTTGAATGGTAGAGATTGCCTTAGGCAATAATTTCGCCCCTTGCTTGTAATTTTTGTGTATTTTGTGTACATGTAATTATAAACAATAAAGAGTAAATAATAATAATAATAACGTTGTGAAGAGCCATGAACAAAAATGAACTATGAATTTATGAACAAAATACTGGCTGTCGAGGAGCACTGAAGCAACAATTCTAAACATCTGACTCGTCAAAATTTGTTTCAGTCTGACTTGAGAGCGAGAATTTTTGTTCATAAAAAAATAAATAAATAGATTACCTAGATAGAACAGAATTCTTAGGAAAGAATAGAATAGTTAGAATTCTTAGGAATAGAAGTCCCTAGTATAATGGAACAAGACATTTTTTTCCGAGCTGATGTTCCCTTCTTGAATAAATCGCCTCAATTAAATAAAAAATAAGAAAATCCCTTTTTTTCTTCTGTTTTTAATTATTTCCTTTTCCCTAGTGAGGAGAACAGAAATTATTATTGTTTATTGTTGTTTTCTTTGCAAAAGTTTTGAAAAAAAAAAAAAAAAAAAAAAAAAAAAAAAAAAAAAAAAAAAAAAAAAAAAAAAAAAAAAAAAAAACAAAAAAAAAACAACAAAACAAAAAAAAAACTAAACAAATAACAAAGTTTCTATTAAATTCTAGTGCCCTTTACATCAAAAGGTACAAGAATTGAAACAGCCTGGTTCGCTTTTGGAGGGTTCCGCGTCTACATTGTAAGCGCCAGTTCGTGGGTTCGAGTTCCGCCAGGGGCGGATTTTATCCTAAACAGATAAGGTTCGTTCTCGGAACGGCTGGCTTTCTCCTATCCTGTCCTCTCTTCGATTTCGGGACGATAAGACCATAGCAGTTACAGTTCCCTTTGTCAATCCACTATAAACAAGAAGAAGGAGGAAGAGGAAGAAGAAGAAGAAAAAAAAAGAAAAAAAAGGAGAAGAAGAAGAGGAAAAAGAAGAAGAAGAAGAAGAGGAAGTAGAAGAAAAAAGAAGAAAAGAAAAAGAAGGAGAAGAAGAAGAGGAAAAATAAGAATAAGAAGAAGAAGATGAAGAAGAGGAAGAAGAAGAAAAAAGAAGAAGAATCTTTTCTTATTAATTAATGTTTTTTTTTAGATGTATACCTGGGGTATTTGTTTTCTATTTCTCCTTCTTCTCCTCCTCCTCCTTCTCCCTTTTCTAAACTGTAAATAATAGACACAGAAATATAGGGAGAAAGGGAAGAAAGAGAGAGCTGGATAGAGAGAGAGAGAGAGAGAGAACTCAAGATAGATTAAGAGGATATACGGGTTATCTATCTCTCTCTCACTCACTCCCTACGGTAACTTTATCTCCATTATTTTTCATTTTTCCTCTCTCTCTCTCTCTCTCTCTCTCTCTCCCTCTCTTTCTCCCTCTCTCTTAGAAGAAAGAGAAATGTCTAAATGGGAGGGAGAGAGAGAGAGTGAACAAAGAGATAAATAAAAAGGGGAAGAAGAAGAGAGAAGGAGAGAGAGAGAGAGGAAATATAAATCTTGCTGAGAAATTAATTTCTCTAATTGAAATATTTTCAGTGAGCAGCTCGTGAATGTTACGTCTCCTCAACCAAGATACCTGTGAACAGAAGGAAAATCGAGATTAGTGGTTGAGCGGAAGAGCTTACAGAGAGAAGGGGGACAGGATAGGGGAAAGCTAGTCGTTCCAAGAACGAACCTTATCCGTTTAGGATAAAATCCTCCCCGGGCAATAATTGAGGAGCTGGGTGCAAAAAGGGAAATATGGATTTTTGCCCTTTTTGCGTAAAACGGTTTTTTGAATAGAACGTGGTGCGCTCTATCTTCCAGCGTTTATATTTTACTGATTTATAGGTCGACCAGGTTTGGATAAGTCCTTCTATGGGGACAAACAGACTAATCGAGATTAGTGGTTGAGTGGAAGAGCTTACAGAGAGAAGGGGGACAGGATAGGAGAAAGCTAGTCGTTCCAAGAACGAACCTTATACGTTTAGGATAAAATCCTCCCCGGGCAATAATTGAGGAACTGGGTGCAAAAAGGGAAATATGGATTTTACCCTTTTTTGTCGTAAAACGGTTTTTTTTAATAGAACGTGGTGCGCTCTATCTTCCAGCGTTTGAACTGCAGTGATAACTTTTTTTTCGATGAGTTACAGCGTTTTTTGTAAACATACTTTTCAAGGATTTTGAATATTTTGATGAAAAATTGAAAACTTTAAAGTATACCTATCTCAGTTTGATGATTTTCATTTATTGCCCTTTTTGCACCCAGCTCCTCAATTTATTGGATCCGTGATCCAGCACTTGTAAAACAGACGCACTACACTCCAGGCTAAAAGGCTAGGCTAAGGTTTTTTCCCTGACCTACATTAAATAGAAAAGGATAGACGACAAAGAAGGACGAGATGATTCCAAAAATCTAAGCCCTTCCCAAAAGTACCTACATGGGGAAGAGAAGAGGGAAGAAAAAGAAGAAACTATAAGAAAAAAAAATACAAAGAAGAAGAATGGGCACCAGAGAGAGAGAGAGAGAGAGAGAGAGAAGAGGAAGAAAAAGAAGAAACTATAAGAAAAAAAAAATACAAAGAAGAAGAATGGGCACCAGAGAGAGAGAGAGAGAGAGAGAGAAGAGGAAGAAAAAGAAGAAACTATAAGAAAAAAAAATACAAAGAAGAAGAATGGGCACCAGAGAGAGAGAGAGAGAGAGAGAAAGAGAGAGAGAGAAAAGAGGAAGAAAAAGAAGAAACATAAGAAAAAAAATACAAAGAAGAAAAATAATCACCAAAGAGAAAGAAAAGAACAAAGAGGTCTCGGGATAAAGAAAACAATATCGGCCAAACAGAAGGACAAAGAGAATGTCTTGGGAATAGAACAAAAGAAATTATATAGGAGGGGGAGGAGCAGGAGGAGGAGAAGAAAAAGGAAGAAGAGTGTTAAGAAAAGGAGGAGGAGAAGGAAGAAGAAAAAAAAGAAGAAGAACAAGCTGGGCCCGTCCCTCCGGGAATTTTTCAGCCCGTAGTTTATTCGATCGTGGTTAAAGAATACCTATGTACCTACCTACCTAATTTCTTTAATAATCAGTTTATTATTATTATTGATTTGATTTTGGATTTTACTTTCATGTAATGATTTAAAATCAAGACTGGAGCCAGTTCTCCCTTTATTCCTTTTAATGATTCCTGTTTCCTAATAACTACCAATATAGTACTGAAGTCACCCATCCATTTTTGACCTTGCTCGGCGTAGCTTAACATAGGTGACGCTAAAACCGGTCTTAAATGATCGACTGAAGTGTTATCTAAAACTTTCTCGCTCCTACTCTCACTCTCTCTCTCTCTCTCTCTCTCTCTCTCTCTCTTTACCTCTCTCTCTTCCACATATTTAGATTCATTGTCTCTATCCCCCTTTTCTCTCTCACACTACCATAAACACATTCTTCATTTCTCTCTCTCTCTCTATAACTCCCTCTCACTATCTCTCTTTCCCTCTCTCTCTCTCTCTCTGTCTTTCTTATCTTCTATTTCACTCCCTCCATTTTCCTCTGCAAGAACCTTCATCACATAATGAGTATAATCCAATTCCCAACATTCTCTCCCTCTCTGTCTTACACATTATACAATTCTCTCTCTCTCTTTCTCCCTCTCTCTCTCACTCTTTCTTTCATTGTTATTCTCTCTCTCTGTCTTACACATTATCACGTTCATGTTTCATTTTCAAGTTTTTCATACGTCATTAACAATTCAGACACATTGTCATCTCTCTCTCTCTCTCTCCTTATCTATCTCTCTCTCTCTCTCTTTATCTATCTCTCCCCTCCCTCTCTCTTTCTCTATTCCTCTAACACTCTGTCTATTCCTTTCACTCTCTCTCTTTCTCTCTCTCTCTTTCAGGCCTTAGCAGTTAAAGCTCCCTTTATTAATCAATTACAAGAAGAAATAAAAGAAGAAGAAAAAGAAGAATAAGAAGAAGGAGAAGACGAAGGAGGAGGAGGAGAAGAATAAGAAGAGGAAGAAGAAAAGGAAAAAGAAAAGGAAGAAAAATGAAGGAGAAGAAGAGGAAAAAAGAAGAAGAATAAGAAGAAGAAGAAGAAGAAGAAGAAGAAGAAGAAGAAGAAGAAGAAGAAGAAAGAAATCTTTTCTTATTAATTAATGTTTGTTTTTTTTTTAGATGTACCTGGGGTATTTGTTTTGTTTTTCTTCTCCTCCTCCTCCTCCTCCTTCTCCCTTTTCTAAACTGTAAATAATAGACACAGAAATATAGGGAGAAAGGGAAGAAAGAGATAGAAAGGAAGGAGAGAGAGAGAGAACTCAAGATAGATTAAGAGGATATACGGGTTATCTATCTCTCTCTCACTCACTCTCTACGGTAACTTTATCTCCATTATTTTTCATTTTTACTCTCTCTCTCTCTCTCTCCCTCTCTTAAGAGAAAAAGAAATGTCTAAATGGGAGGGAGAGAGAGAGAGTGAAGAAAGAGATAAATAAAAAGAGGAAGAAGAGAGAGAGAGAGGAAATATAAATCTTGCTGAGAAATTAATTTCTCTAATTGAAATATTTTCGTTCTCTCTCTCTCTCTCTCTCTCTCTCATCTTTCTCTATTTATCTTTCTTTCTCATACTCTTACTTTCATCCCTACTTAAATTTCACTCTCTCTCTCTCTACTTTTTCCATTTTCTCTATCTCTCTCACCTTTCCTTTCTCTCTCTCTCACACCCGTTTTCTAACCCCGCATGTATGGTGCCCTACAAAGTACCTGCCAATGTAGCATGTGGTCCGCATGTATGGTGCCCTACAAAGGACCTGCCAGTGTAGCATGTGGTCCGCATGTATGGTGCCCTACAAAGTACCTGCCAATGTAGCATGTGGTCCGTATGTATGGTGCCCTACAAAGTACCTGCCAATGTAGCATGTGGTCCGCATGTAA
>NW_007379767.1:14405-21219 GCF_000475195.1 Diaphorina citri | reverse complement strand
TCAGTCAGTCAGTCTGTCCCCATAGAAGGACTTATCCAAACCTGGTCGACCTATATATCAAATTAAAGGTCTTTTTACCAGGATCACGAAAATGGTGGTGGTGCAAATTTTGTCCAGAAAACCATAAAGCCAGAAAACCAAAAAAAATGTTTTTTGCGGGATTTTTTTTTTACATTTTCTCACACAATTTTTTTTTTACATTTTCTCATCCTCTCTCTTTCTCCCTTTCTCTCTCTCTCCCTCCCCCATTCTCCATCTCTCTCTCTCTCTCTCATACCGGTACACGAGTTCTCAAATTAAAGGTCTTTTTACCAGGAACACCAAAATGGTGGTGCAAATTTTGTCCAGAAAACCATAAAGCCAAAAAACCAAAAAAACTGTTTTTTGCGGGATTTTTTTTACATTTTCTCACACAATTTTTTTACATTTTCTCATCCTCTCTCTTTCTCCATTTCTCTCTCTCTCCCTCCCCCATTCTCCATCTCTCTCTCTCTCTCATACCGGTACACGAGTTCCTTCTCTTTCCTGATTAATCTTTCTCTTTTCAGTTTCTCGAGAAAAAGAAAGTTTTTACTTTCTTAAAAAGTGAAAAAAAAAATAGAGAGAGAGGCACAGGAAGAGTGAGAGAGAGAGAGAGAGAGAGAGAGAGAGAGAGAGAAAATCACACCCACATTATTTCTAATTCCTGATTTTAATCATGCTCTCTCTCTCTCTATCTATCTCTCTCTCTCTATCTCTCTCTCGCTCTCTCTCTCACTCTCTCTTTCTCTCTCTCCTTTATTTCTTTTTTTTTTCTCTCGGAAATAAAACAGTTTGTATAACATAACAGTTACATAATAAAAGACTTAACCTTAAAAAAAAAAAAAAAAAAAAAAAACAAAACAAAAAAACAAGGTGTAACAAAAAAGTTAAATACTATACAGTGTGTATCAAAAGTTCTCACCTGTGTCTGTCTGGAATGTTCAACATAGAACCTATCATCTCCGCTATACGGTGTTAGACCTACAGTGAGCAGCTCGTGAATGTTACGTCTCCTCAACCAAGATACCTGTGAACAGAAGGAAAATCGAGATTAGTGGTTGAGTGGAAGAGCTTACAGAGAGAAGGGGGACAGGATAGGAGAAAGCTAGTCGTTCCAAGAACGAACCTTATCCGTTTAGGATAAAACCCTCCCCGGGCGATAATTGAGGAGCTGGGTGCAAAAAGGGAAATATGGATTTTTGCCGTGAAAAAAATAGAGAGAGAGAGAGAGAGAGAGAGAGAGAGAGAGAGAGAGAGAGAATCACACCCACATTATTTCTAATTCCTGATTTTAATCATGCTCTCTCTCTATCTCTATCTCTCTCTCTCACTCTCTCTATCTCTATCTCTTTCCCTCTCTCTCTCTCTCTCTCTCTCCTTTATTTCTTTTTTCTCTCGGAAATAAAACAGTTTGTAACTGTAGCTTTAATGGTGGGAAACCGGGATTAAGCGAATCAAATTCTAAAGTAAGGATTTTTATCATTATTATTATTATTTGTCAGAGAGAGAGAGAAAGAGCGAGAGAGAGAGGGAGATAGAGAGAAAGAGAGAAAGAGAGAGAGAGAGAGAGAGAGAGAGAGAGAGAGAGAGAGAGAGAGAGATGTTATACAGGGAACTGTAAAGCTGTATCCACTATCCACACATTTAATGTGAGAGAGAGAGAGAGAGAGAGAGAGAGAGAGAGAGATGTTATACAGGGAACTGTAAAGCTGTATCCACTATCCACACATAGTCGAAGACCGTCGATGGACGAAGTTCATCTACATGTATTATGTTGTCGAGCCAGTGTGGACGGTTTCTGTCGATCGCCTATGTGTGTGTGGACGCAGCTGGCAGCGGAGGTCTTATCGTCCCGATAGTCCTAAATTAAAATCCAGCGTTTATATTTTACTGATTTATAGGTCGACCAGGTTTGGATAAGTCCTTCTATGGGGACAAACAGACTGACAGACAGACAGACACCCGAAGCGAATACAATAGCCCGTCCACTATACCTTTTGTTATTACTATCGTAATAATAAAGGAAGGACGGGCTAAAAAGGTGTTCCCGAAAAGAAGAACAAGGAAAATTAAGAAGGAGAAAAAGAAGAAAAAGAAGAAGAAGAAGAAGAAGAAAAAGAAGAAGAAGAAGAAGAAGAAGAAGAAGAAAAAGAAAGACGGGACGAAGGGAAGTGTAGAAAAAGGTATCAAAAAATCCAAGTCCTTTCCAAAAGTACCCCTACAGTCTGAGAAGGTGATATGAAGCAATCTCTCATCACAAGTAGTAGCGAAGCAATGTTTGGCATCTCACCAGAGATTTTTTTGGCACCTACAGAACACCTCTCTTTTACTGAATATTAAACACGAGAGAGAGAGAGAGAGAGAGAGAGAGAGGAAGGAAGGGAGGGAGAGAGGGGGTGAAAATTGATAAGAAAGTTGGGAAAAAAAGAACACGACTTTTGGTAGAAAATAAAAAGTGTGAGAAAAAAAAGTAAATCAGTAAAAAGTAAAAATCAGTAAAAATGTTGTCTAAATTGCAGTTTGCTTTTCTTCTTCTTCTTCTTCTTCTTCTTCTTCTTCTTCTTCTTGATCTTCTTCTTTTCCTCCTCCTTCTTTACATTCTTCTAATCTTTCTCCTTTTCACTACCTCTTTTTCGTTTACCTTGTTTTCTTCTTTCTTTTTTTTCTTCTTCTTCCTCCTCCTTCTTCTTTTCTGTTCTCTTTCTTCTTCTTCTTTTTCGTCACTTTTATGAGTTTCTTCACTAATGTTCTGGAAATTTCACCCGGATAAGTTTCCGAAGTGGAGTCGTCAAGATATTTTGCGCGCAACCTAACCCTCCGCGCCAATGTGTTGTTTCCGTCACATTAGGCCTTGTTTACGAGTTATAAACAGTTTGACATCAGCTGGTGGGTAAATGTGTTCCACCTGTCTCCAAGATATTGGACAGATGGAGAAATCCATGGCTACGTGGATTTTTTTTTCTTTTCCTTTTAGGCGCTTTAACTATGTGTTACAACATGTCGTTCGCGCTACGCGAATTACCAAAGTCGAAGTTGTCAGGCTAGTTAGCTTGGTTGGTGGCGCGTCTGCCTTGAAAGCGCTAGGCCGCGGGTTCGATTCCCGCCCGGGGTGGATTTTATCCTGAAGGAATAATGTCCGTTCTCGGAACGGTTGGCTTTCTACTATCCTGTCTTCCCTCTCTTTCGATTTCAGGATCATAAGATCTTAGCAGTTACAGTTCCTTCTGTCAAACCTCTTTTTTCCAAGTAAAGTTTACACTAAATTTTAGTTATTTTATTATTACCTCCTCCTCCCCCTCTCTCTCTCTCTCTCTCTCATGCCCTCTTTCTTTCTCTCTCTCACTCTCTTTGAAATATTATTATCTCCTACTCTTTCTTCCTAATTGGCTAGTGGCTAGATCTCTCTCTCTCTCGCTCTTCTCTCCCTGTCTCACTCTTTCTTTGTTGATCCATTTTTAGAATAGAACAGAAAACAATTCCTGTTAATACGGCCAGAATGAGACTGTAAAGTTCGTTTACTCTGGCAGTCTAAACCTACGCATACCTTCTCACGGTCCGTCACTAACACCCATATTTATGAACAAAATGCTGGCTCTTAAGTTCGTGCCAAGCATAGTCTCAAGGCATTTGATTGGTCAATTTTGACTTGAGACTGATCTAAGAACGATCATTCTTGTTCATAAATACGAGTGTTACTGTCTTGTCGCCTACACGTCCCAACGGACGTTTGACGTTTCTAAAAGTGTTAAAGCGCCTACGGACTGCATCATGCAATTTATTTCTCGACTATTATTACCGTACTCGGAACGGATAAATGTAGAGTTGTAGAGCAACACACTACCATCCTGTCATATTTGACGCATAACAAACATGATGGTAGCCCATGATGGCTGACCTGAACGAAGTTACCTACAATATTATGGGTAAACTTTGAACTATACATCCTTCTGACTCCCTATGAGCTCACGTGATGTGACGTGATAGTGTGTTTCTACCTTAAGTGTGCTTGGAACTTTTTTCTTTTACTTAGGTAAAAATCTGGTGTGAACATCACACGACTTTCCTCATCCTATTAAATTATGCTTATTTGGGTGTTTTTCTATTGTTACTTTTACAATATCTCTAACCGTTTAGTCAGTATAGCTGAAAACCGCCAAATATCGGCCAAAATACCGCCAACCGCAGCACCTATGGTAAGTCGCAAAGCTGAAAACCGCCAAAAAACGGTCGAAAGCTGTCCAAAAGCGGTCAAAATACCGCCAAGCGCAGCAACCATCTCAACGAAACGTTTTGAGTTACATCCTTGTCACTTTTGTGGACTACACATACCAAATTTCAAGTCTCTAGCTCTTACCGTTCTCGAGATATTTTGTTTACAGACAGACAGACAGACACACACACGGACTAATGGCTGAAACGTTGGATTTAGGCTCTTCATTCATTCATAGGTTCGTCTTCTATCGGAGAAGGGAGCTCTATATTTCTTCAATGATGAATGATGTCTCTCCACTTTGCTCTATCTTGCGCCAGCCTCTTGATTGCCCCGTATGTTGGTATGTTGGTCCATTCCTTGATGTCATCCATCCACGTCCTTCTCTGCCTTCCACGTTTCCCTTCTCTAGGGACCTCAAAACGTGTTTTGACACTAAAATCTGACCATCGAAAATTTGACCCGATTACATTACTTTCCTTCCTATAGGATAAGGAAAGTAATAAGGTACCTTTTAGTTGGAAGGGTATCTACTTGTGCAGGTAGGTGGGTATCCAATTTCTTTGTTTTTTTTCCTGCTAGAAACTTTTACAATTAAAATTCCCCCGTTGAGTATTTTCACTTTTTTTTCTACTTTGTGCGTTTTTATTTTCCATTTTAACTTTTTCTTCTCACACTTATTCCTTCTACTTTCCTTCTCAACATGATACGGAAAGCTTATCATTGAAACTTTGACGGTTCTGGTCAGGTTACCTATCGTCTGACAGATCTATGTCTGAAGCTTCTCCCAACTTTTGGGCGCAACCTATCGAGACAACACCAACTCCGCCGATTTCGTCAGGAAGTGAGAGGTGGCCATCAACTTGGGCCCTTTTCCCCCCACGCTCAAGTTTCTTAAGGAATCATCTCCGCACACGTCTGTCTGTCTGTCACGTTTCTAACCTGAAGCTCCTTCAAGAAATTGCTTTCCTTAGCCAGCCTAGTTAGCTAAGTTGGTAGTGCGTCTGCCTTGTAAGCGCTAGGCCGCGGGTTCGATTCCCGCCCGGGGCGGATTTTATCCTGATGGGATAATGTTCGTTCTCGGAACGGCTGGCTTTCTCCTATCCTGTCTTCCTTCTCTCTCCGATTTCGGGACGATAAGACCCTAGAGTTACAGTTCCCTCTGTCAAACCTCTTAAAAAAAAAAAAAAAAAAAAAAAATAGAGAAGTGGTCAATGTAATCAAATTAAAATGTTCCTTCTGATATTATGTTGTTTCATAGGTACCACCTCCCTCCCAAATAAATGAGGAGGTTCAACAGACCTAAAGCACCGTTCAAACCGGTGGAAAATTGGTATAATACGTCGGTGAAACCGTCATAATAAATTGGTATATTGGTAATACCGGTATAATTTATTGGCTTGAGATGTAAAGGCAGTGTTTTCCGCCCGCCAGTACACTCGACCGTAAAACACCAGCCTTACTCACTTTACACCGCTTTTTCACTAGATCTTAGCCTTTTGCGTACAGAATCAATTTCACCAGAATCGCTCTTACGGTAGGATTCATGTCCCACATGAAACTCAAGCGTTGTTGTTACAGTCAGACGTAAACAAAACATTTTTTTCAAATACGGTAGGATTCATGTGAGACATGAAACCTCCGAAAAGCGATTTGTGGTAGGCTTCATGTCACACATGAAATTGTTCCCTCGCTTTTAATTTATTTTCTTTTTTTTCCTAGTTGAGATAGAAACATCTGGTTTTTTTTGTCTTCTTCGGAAATCTTCGGACTATAATTCCGAATGCTTTGGAATCATAATAAACAAACACCGGCTTTTCAGTCTGCATTTGAAAGGAGCAAAAGATACACAAGTTCCTAGGCACGTCCTACCGTAACGCCTCCTATCTGTAAAAATCAAGCCGACCGTAGCGAGTAAATCTGTAGCTTCATGCTGGACATGAATCCTACCGTATCGCCAGATTCAAGTTATATTTCTCCTACCATAATGGCGGAACCATGATTTCATGTGACACATGAATCTGTCCGCAAAAGGTTAAAATGTACAAACCTCTGTTGATGTTGTACAGAGAAATAGGAGATGCAGTAGTCACAGAAGATTTAAAGCCAGCAATTTAGCTACGTTTGACACACAATAATGGTTATGAAGTCATTTGATACATCTTTTCCCCAACAGGACATTGGAGGTTAAGCAACATGTCAATATCTGGATCATGGTCAATATCTGGACGGGAGGGCGGGGACTAGTTGACACATTTTCACAACCATCCCTCATATAATATCTGGAAGCTCATCTTTCTACCCTCAGGCGATTTCATCTGCCTCTACTTCGTGGTGTCTTTCAGACGATTAGTGTGAGCCAAACTCGTTCATCCAGGAATCATATTTGGATAGATCGTGAGCGGTCACCGATTTCCGACACCTTGCGATGGCTTCCCGGAAATCCTTCTCGGTTACGGGAAGATCGATGTCTTCTTGTTTGATTTCCTTGATTTGAGCCGGTGTTTGTCCCATGATCTTTCTTCGGATGGACATCATTGCAGCGTCTCTGAAAGGGACAGGAAGGTTTTATTGTTCAGAGAT
>NW_007379767.1:13593-13969 GCF_000475195.1 Diaphorina citri | reverse complement strand
ATGTATGGTGCCCTACAAAGTACCTGCCAATGTGGCATGTGGTCCGCATGTATGGTGCCCTACAAAGTACCTGCCAATGTGACATGTGGTCCGCATGTATGGTGCCCTACGAAGTACCTGCCAATGTAACATGTGGTCCGCATGTATGGTGCCCTACAAAGTACCTGCCAATGTGGCATGTGGTCCGCATGTATGGTGCCCTACAAAGTACCTGCCAATGTAGCATGTGGTCCGCATGTATGGTGCCCTACAAAGTACCTGCCAATGTGGCATGTGGTCCGCATGTATGGTGCCCTACAAAGTACCTGCCAATGTAGCATGTGGTCCGCATGTATGGTGCCCTACAAAGTACCTGCCAATGTAGCATGTGGTCCGG
>NW_007379767.1:3007-10507 GCF_000475195.1 Diaphorina citri | reverse complement strand
ATGACTTTGAAACATCACCCAAGTAAGCGCAACTGATCTATTCCGTTCCCCCTCTTCTCTTTTTCTCCTATTTCATTCTCCTTTCATCCCATCTTTCCTCTCCCTCTTCCTCTTTCTCTCTCCCTCCCTCTCCCTCTCTCTCTCCCTCCCATCCTTCTGCTTTTGTTGATGAAGCTGACGATAATTTTATTTCCTTGCGAGTTTTATAATTATACTGGATGCACTAAAATTAGAGCTGTTGATATAGGAGTTACTTTTTTTTTGTAAAAATAAATGGCTGGAGGTCCTGGGCCCGCGCGGCCTGTCAGAACCCGGCGGTAAGGTAATATAATAATAATAATAGTGCTTATTTATACTGCTCGAATAGGACTGATAAGTCTCTTTACTCCAGCAGTAGGCTACTACTATTATTGTGGTCAAATTCTATTGAGGATAAAATTCCATACCTCGGCTGGGATTGAACCCACGCCCTCCTGTTTACCAGGCGAGCGCCTTGACCACTACACCACCGAGGCAGGTAAGGTACAAATAAATCCCGATTCGATGGATTCATCGGATTCAGACGGAAAAGAAACATAGTTTGGGAAATTTCGCTGGTTCCCAGGTGATTTGAGTACGGACACCCTGTATACAAAATAAAACTTTTCTCAAGGTAAAAAGGACAGAATGAAGGTACAAGACATAGGGAGAGAGATGGAGAGAGAAGGAGAGAGAGAGAGAGAGATAGAGAGATGAAGAGAGAGAGAGAAGGAGAAAGAGAGGGAGCTGAATATCTTATCCCTAAGAAAGAAAGAGTGAGAGAGAGAGGGAGGGAGAGAGAGAGGGAGAGAAAGAAAGAGACAGACTCAGATAAAGAGAGAGAGAGAGATAGATAGATGAAGAGAGAGAGAGAAGGAGAAAGAGAGGGAGCTGAATATCTTATCCATAAGAAAGAAAGAGTGAGAGAGAGAGAGGGAGGGAGAGAGAGAGGGAGAGAAAGAAAGAGACAGACTCAGATAAAGAGAGAGAGAGAGATAGATAGATGAAGAGAGAGAGAGAAGGAGAAAGAGAGGGAGCTGAATATCTTATCCATAAGAAAGAAAGAGTGAGAGAGAGAGAGGGAGGGAGAGAGAGAGGGAGAGAAAGAAAGAGACAGACTCAGATAAAGAGAGAGAGAGAGAGAGAGAGAGAGAGAGAGAAAGAGAGAGAGAGCTAAATGTCTTATCCCTGCTTTATAATTATATCTTTCGTAAAATTTGTTGAATAAAATTTTCCCTTTACAATAACCCGGACTTTACGTTCTCGCTTAATGAAAGTCCTTGAAGTTATTTTATACAGGGTGTCCATAGAAGAAGAAGGAAGAAGAGGAGGAGGAGGAAGAAGAAGTGGACAAAGAAGAAGACAAGGGAGAAAAAAAAGGAAGGGGAAGAAGAAGGAGAAAAAGAGGAAGAAGAAGAAGAAGAAGAAAAAGAAGAAGGAGATGGAGGAGAAGAAGAAGAAGCATAAGAAGAAGGAGAAGAAGAAGAAGGAGGAGAAGAAGAAGCATAAGAAGAAGGAGAAGAAGAAGAAGGAGGAGAAGAACAAGAATAAGAAGAAGAAGAAGAGGAGGAAGAAGAAGAGGAAGAAGAAGAAGAAGGAGATGGAGGAGAAGAAGAAGAAGCATAAGGAGAAGAAGGAGAGAAAGAAGGAAAAGAAGAAGAAGGAGGAGGAGGTTTTTTTTTTTTTTTTTTCTTTTTTTTTTGTATTGAATCCATTGAATCCGACCAATCCGGATTCGAAGGATTCAAGAATCTGGGCCCTTTTGATTTCCTTTCATTTTTCTTACAAAGAGATACTATCTTTCCACTTCTCTCTTTGGAATCCCTATCTTCTACCACTGTGAAACGCATTCCATACCTCGGCTGGGATTGAACCCACGCCCTCCTGTTTACCAGGCGAGCGCCTTGACCACTACACCACCGAGGCAGGTAAGGTACAAATAAATCCCGATTCGATGGATTCATCGGATTCAGACGGAAAAGAAACATAGTTTGGGAAATTTCGCTGGTTCCCAGGTGATTTGAGTACGGACACCCTGTATACAAAATAAAACTTTTCTCAAGGTAAAAAGGACAGAATGAAGGTACAAGACATAGGGAGAGAGATGGAGAGAGAAGGAGAGAGAGAGAGAGAGATAGAGAGATGAAGAGAGAGAGAGAAGGAGAAAGAGAGGGAGCTGAATATCTTATCCCTAAGAAAGAAAGAGTGAGAGAGAGAGGGAGGGAGAGAGAGAGGGAGAGAAAGAAAGAGACAGACTCAGATAAAGAGAGAGAGAGAGATAGATAGATGAAGAGAGAGAGAGAAGGAGAAAGAGAGGGAGCTGAATATCTTATCCATAAGAAAGAAAGAGTGAGAGAGAGAGAGGGAGGGAGAGAGAGAGGGAGAGAAAGAAAGAGACAGACTCAGATAAAGAGAGAGAGATAGATAGGGAGAGAGAGAGAGAAAGAGAGAGAAGAGAGAGAGAGAGAGAGAGAGAGAGAGAGAGAGAGAGAGAGAGAGAGAGAGAGAGAGAGAGAGAGAGAGGGAGAGAGCTAAATGTCTTATCCCTGCTTTATAATTATATCTTTCGTAAAATTTGTTGAATAAAATTTTCCCTTTACAATAACCCGGACTTTACGTTCTCGCTTAATGAAAGTCCTTGAAGTTATTTTATACAGGGTGTCCATAGAAGAAGAAGAAGAAGAAGAGGAGGAGGAGGAAGAAGAAGTGGACTAAGAAGAAGACAAGGAAGAAAAAAAGGAAGGGGAAGAAGAAGGAGAAGGAGGAGAAGAAGAAGCATAAGAAGAAGAAGAAGAAGAAGGAGGAGGAGAAGAAGAAGAAGAAGAAGGAAAAGAAGAAGAAGAAAATGAAGAAGAGGAAGAGGAAGAAGGAGAAGGAGAATAAGAAGAAAAAAGAAGAAAAAGGAGGCAATGATATAGGTAACTTGAAGTACCTACATCACTTACTATTGTGTTCATTAGGTTACAAAATTATAGGTACAAGAATTAGATACCTTGATGAATAACTTTAGTCAATGTGATGTCTCAATATTTAGCCTTAAGATACCATGTTTTACTTACAGTATATTACACGATGCGCATTTCGATCATTGGATCATCATCAGGTGGGTATGTCAATATTTCACGAAAACACTAACGAAAAACATGGTATCTTAAGGCTAAATATTGAGAAATCACATTGACTGATCTCAGGTACCATAAGCTTTGTACAAAACAATACAGAATAACTTTATTTAAAACTTATATCAATATTTTTTTATCCTTTTGTTTTTTTTTTCTTCTTTTTAAAGGTTTCAATCAATACAACACCTTCAAGCTAAGGCCCAACTTTTATCATTTTATCGAACTGTTTGTAGTATAATGTAATGGGACCACCCTGTATGTACAGGTACAATTATTATCTCTACCTATCTGGGGAAAATTTATCCGACAGTGATCTTTTTACTTTCTTTTTCCTCTCTATCTCCTTCTCTCTCTCGCTCTCCATCTCTTTCTATCTTGCTCCCTCCATCTCATTCCCTCTCTCTTTTACTTTACACAAATCTTTATCTCTCTCAAACTACCACTAATTCTCTCATCCCTCTCTCTCTCTCCCTCTTTTCTCTATTTCCTAATCTGGCAATGAAAATAGGGAGAAATGTAAGTAGGGCGAGTGAGAGAGAGAGAGAGAGAAAGAGAGAGAGAGAGAGAGAGAGAGAGAGAGAGAGAGAGAGAGAGAGAGAGAGAGAGAGAGAGAGAGAGAGAGAAACATTCTTCGGGGTTTTCCAAAAGGTCAAATTTAATTTTCTTTCAATTCGCAAAGCCTGAAACTTTTCTGTTCATCCTGGGAGAGAGAAAGAGAGAAGGAGTGAGAGGGAGAGAGAAAGAGAGAAGGAGTGAGAGAGAGAGAGAGAAAGAGAGAGAAGAAGAAGAAGAAGAAGAAGAAGAGGAAGAAGAAGAATCGGAGGGAAAAGAGACAAAATATTGTCAAAGATGAAGGAAAAAGAAAGGTGGAAGAAGAAGAAGAAGAAGATAAAGAAAGAGAGAAAAAGAAGAGAAGTACAGAAGAACGCTACCCTGCTGTTAATCTCTGGAGAAATTCTGAAGAAAAAAAAAGAGAGATAGAGAGAGAGACTGTAAAAAGATGGCGACAAATTGAAGATGACGTGACTGTAGAGAGAAAGAAAGAAAGAAAGAGAGAGAGAGAGAGAGAGAGAGAGAGAGAGAGAGAGAGAGAGAGAGAGAGAGAGAAACATTCTTCGGGGTTTTCCAAAAGGTCAAATTTAATTTTCTTTCAATTCGCAAAGCCTGAAACTTTTCTGTTCATCCTGGGAGAGAGAAAGAGAGAAGGAGTGAGAGGGAGAGAGAAAGAGGAAGAGAGAGAGAGAGAGAGAGAGAGAGAAAGACAGAGGGAGACAAATTGATGAAGAGAGAAAGAACTAAAGTCGGCAGAATTCTTCCTGAAGGTATAGTTAAAGCGGTAGGTATTCTCTCTCTCTCTCTCTCTCTCTCTCTCTCTCTTTGTTCTTTTTTTCTCTCTCTCTCTCTCCTCCCTTCTTTGCTTGTTACACGATAACCCTAAGGATAGTAAAAAAAAGATGTTCATAATATTAATAATAAGGAGAAGAAGCAAAAGCAGAAGAAGAAGGAGGAGAAGGAGGAGGAGGAGGAGGAGGAGGAGGAGGAGGAGAGGAATAAGAAGAAGAAGAGGAAGAAGGAGGAGAAGAAGGAGGAGAAGAAAAAGGAGGAGGAGGAGGAGAGGAATAAGAAGAAGAAGAAGAAGAGGAAGAAGGAGGAGAAGAAGGAGGAGAAGAAAAAGGAGGAGGAGGAGGAGAAGGAGAAGAAGGAGGAGAAGAAGGAGAAGAAGAAGAAGAAGAAGAAGAAGAAGAAGAAGAAGAAGAAGAAGAAGAAGAAGAAGAAGAATTGAATTGAAACAGTGTTGCATTTATTTTCCAATTTCATGTAGGTTACAAACAATAAAAAGAAGAAGGAAGAAGCAAAAGAAGAACACCCTGTATGTAAATTGAACTTTGTTACATGTAACAATCATGTAAAGTGTAACATAATATGGCAAGTATTATGATGTTTAAACATTGGTGTTTATTCTTGCCTATACAGTATAAAAGGCACACGTTCACAACATTGCACGGAATTTTATACGGAACAGAAAATGGTCCTTCTCGGAACGGCTGGCTTTTTCCTACCCTGTCTTCCTCCTCTCTTCGCTCTTCTGACGATAAAGTATTAATGGTGGATTTCACACACTAGATTTGACTAGATTATACAGGTAGTACGGATAAAGGTTGTGAGCCACCCTGTATACAGGTTGTAAGTCACGCTATCCAGTTTATTTGAGGCACTAAGAGGCAGAGTGGACTAAGTGAAAAAAACCCGTTTTGAGAAAAATGGAGTCAAAGTTCAAGAGTTGCTGGGAAACCTATGTTTACCCTACAATAACGAATTTTGATTTTTTTAAAAGAAAAGAGATGTATTTTTTTTAAAAAACAAACTTTTTTGCATTTATTGTTGTAGTTTTTTAGAAATAAACAGTCAAAAATCGTAAACCACTCTGCTTTTTGAGAGACTTAAGATGGTCCGCCAGATGGTCCGCCAGATGAGATATCTGGCGGACCATCATCTTAAGTCTCTCAGTCCACTTTAAACAAGAAACAAATTAAACATTATTCTGACTACCAAAAAATGTACCTGTCTGAAGTACCTGAAAATTAGGTACAGGTAAAGTCACTTCTACAAAGAAAAAAAAAAAAAAAATACCTTGGTATCAGTTGAATAATTATTTAATAATTGACTGATAACCTATGCACCTAGGTACAAGGTACATCACAACACTGCCAATAAAACAAGGTTTGAATCCCAACCTGTTCATTAAAATTATTGGTCCCTTTGTAAAACAGTTTTTACTGTGCTAGGTAGATATCACAATTATTTTTTTTCTGAACTTTCGGTCAATTACAACATAACTTTACAGGTTGGTAGGTACTTACCCCCAGGAACTTTCTTAGCTTTCTTGGATTTCGCCCACTACCTACTGTCTTCACTACTACAGGATTTAATGTCACTTGCAAACAAAAACTGTTCTATCTGCTCACCTTTATAACCTCTTTACTCTTCTTTTTCTTAAACTTTCGTTTGCCCATTTTTATCTACAGAAAAATCACAAAACTGGTTAAAATTACAGCTCAAACAAACACCAGACTACCAGACTGAACTGAGAAAGCAAAACAAAAGATGTTCACTTGTTGTACAAGTTAGTGAGAAGTTAGCAATATAACCTCATTCCCAACACATGGTGTAGTCTTGTTGTGGCGGCTTTGTATTCTTACTTTTCAATTAAAGGAAATATTCATAATGTGAAACACAGGAGAATAATGGTAAAACGAGTTACACACGCCTCATTTTTTTTTTTTTCTTAACATAGTCCACTTTACGTTCAGATAGTCCGGAATGCTTTTAGGAAACTACAGTAAAAATATTACATTGATTGCATGCAGTTAGTCCGCTACTTTCATTACATATAAATCAGATAGTCCACTTTTCGAATTTTAGTCAAAATGTTAGTCCACTTTCTATCAAAGATAGTCCAATCTGATTTCTGTAAAATACAAGGAAAACTAACATGAGTTTTTATAGAAGATAGTCCAAGGACAATTTTTAAAAAAAGCAATTAGTCCAGACTTTACAGATAGTCCAAACTGCTTTTAGAAAATCTCTTAAAATGAAAGATAGCCATTTTGTTTTCCCTCTTATTTCAATACAACACTGATGAGAAACTAGCAACCATTTTCTTTAAATAGATCTTTTCGCGGGCTTTCCAACGATATATAATACTAAAAAAAGTCGATTTTACCACTTAGTCCACTCTGCTTCTTGGTGCCTCATTATTATTACAATGTACACAGAATTACCTCATGCTTGCCTTCCTGGTAGGTAAATAATGAACAACGTACCTACAGTCGAGTACAAATAAATTGGAACAGATTGCATTTTCTCCCTTTACTCTTTACTTCTTCTTCTTCTTCTTCTTCTTCTTCTTCTTCTTCTTCTTGTTTTCTTCTCTTTCTTCTTTTTACAATGTACACAGAATTACCTCATGCTACCTTCCTGGTAGATAAATAAAAGTATTACTTATAAACAATGTACAGTTCAGTACAAATAAATCGGAACAGATTGCATTTTGCATCCCTTTACTCCTTTTTCTTCTTCTTCTTGTTTTCTTCTCTTTCTTCTTCTTCTTCTCCTCGTCCTCCTGATTCGTTCGTCTTCTTCTCCTTTTGTTGCTATTAGTGTTCTTCCTCTTCATCATCTCCTTCTCCTTCAAATTTATAAGCCTACACACGAGTGCAAATTGTTCGGCACAAACTGCATTTCGAAATTTCAGGGGGGAAGAAAAATTCTAAATTGAATGGGGCCCGTTTTTATTTTCTATTACTGTTTTTTTTTGTTTTTTTTTTTTTTTTTTTTTTTTTCCCCGGGGTATAACGGG
>NW_007379767.1:0-2251 GCF_000475195.1 Diaphorina citri | reverse complement strand
TCAGTTGAATAATTATTTAATAATTGACTGATAACCTATGCACCTAGGTACAAGGTACATCACAACACTGCCAATAAAACAAGGTTTGAATCCCAACCTGTTCATTAAAATTATTGGTCCCTTTGTAAAACAGTTTTTACTGTGCTAGGTAGATATCACAATTATTTTTTTTCTGAACTTTCGGTCAATTACAACATAACTTTACAGGTTGGTAGGTACTTACCCCCAGGAACTTTCTTAGCTTTCTTGGATTTCGCCCACTACCTACTGTCTTCACTACTACAGGATTTAATGTCACTTGCAAACAAAAACTGTTCTATCTGCTCACCTTTATAACCTCTTTACTCTTCTTTTTCTTAAACTTTCGTTTGCCCATTTTTATCTACAGAAAAATCACAAAACTGGTTAAAATTACAGCTCAAACAAACACCAGACTACCAGACTGAACTGAGAAAGCAAAACAAAAGATGTTCACTTGTTGTACAAGTTAGTGAGAAGTTAGCAATATAACCTCATTCCCAACACATGGTGTAGTCTTGTTGTGGCGGCTTTGTATTCTTACTTTTCAATTAAAGGAAATATTCATAATGTGAAACACAGGAGAATAATGGTAAAACGAGTTACACACGCCTCATTTATTTTTTTTTTTCTTAACATAGTCCACTTTACGTTCAGATAGTCCGGAATGCTTTTAGGAAACTACAGTAAAAATATTACATTGATTGCATGCAGTTAGTCCGCTACTTTCATTACATATAAATCAGATAGTCCACTTTTCGAATTTTAGTCAAAATGTTAGTCCACTTTCTATCAAAGATAGTCCAATCTGATTTCTGTAAAATACAAGGAAAACTAACATGAGTTTTTATAGAAGATAGTCCAAGGACAATTTTTAAAAAAAGCAATTAGTCCAGACTTTACAGATAGTCCAAACTGCTTTTAGAAAATCTCTTAAAATGAAAGATAGCCATTTTGTTTTCCCTCTTATTTCAATACAACACTGATGAGAAACTAGCAACCATTTTCTTTAAATAGATCTTTTCGCGGGCTTTCCAACGATATATAATACTAAAAAAAGTCGATTTTACCACTTAGTCCACTCTGCTTCTTGGTGCCTCATTATTATTACAATGTACACAGAATTACCTCATACTTACCTTCCTGGTAGGTAAATAATGAACAACGTACCTACAGTTGAGTACAAATAAATTGGAACAGATTGCATTTTCTCCCTTTACTCTTTACTTCTTCTTCTTCTTCTTCTTCTTCTTCTTCTTCTTCTTCTTCTTCTTCTTCTTCTTGTTGTTTTCTTCTCTTTCTTCTTTTTACAATGTACACAGAATTACCTCATGCTACCTTCCTGGTAGATAGATAAAAGTATTACTTATAAACAATGTACAGTTGAGTACAAATAAATCGGAACAGATTGCATTTTCCATCCCTTTACTCTTTTCTTCTTCTTCTTCTTCTTCTTCTTCTTCTTCTTCTCCTCGTCCTCCTAATTCTTTCGTCTTCTTCTCCTTTTGTTGCTAACTAGTGTCCTTCCTCTCCTTCATCTCCTTCTCCTTCAAATTTATAAGCCTACACACGAGTGCAAATTGTTCGGCACAAACTGCATTTCGAAATTTCAGGGGGGAAGAAAACTTCTAAATTGAATGGGGCCCATTTTTTTCGCTCACGAGTATACACGGGTAACAACAGATTAACAACTATTTGAAAGCCTTTTCTTTATGTTCAATACATGTCACAACTTTTGAAATTGCCTCGTTTTCTCTCTCTCTCTCTCTCTCCTTCTTTATTCTTCTCTCTTCCTCTTTCTTTCTCTCTCTCCCTCTTTCGCTTTTTTCTTTCTCTCGCTCCCTTCCATATTAGAACGTTCAATAACGGTTTACTTTTATCCCTTTTTCTTACTTTTTAATCCAGGCCCTGAATTCACTGTATTTATAATCCAGGCCCTGAATTCACTATATTTATAATCCAGGCCCTGAATTCACTATATTTATAATCCAGGCCCTGAATTCACTGTATTTATAATCCAGGCCCTGAATTCACTGTATTTATAATCCAGGCCCTGAATTCACTGTATTTATAATGCAGGCCCTGAATTCACTATATTTATAATCCA
Organism: Diaphorina citri; assembly: GCF_000475195.1. Lineage (NCBI taxonomy): Eukaryota > Metazoa > Arthropoda > Insecta > Hemiptera > Psyllidae > Diaphorina > Diaphorina citri. Next base: position 126 of record NW_007379767.1, on the reverse strand, counting down.
GGCCCTGAATTCACTGTACTTATAATCCAGGCCCTGAATTCACTGTACTTATAATCCAGGCCCTGAATTCACTGTATTTATAATCCAGGCCCTGAATTCACTGTATTTATAATCCAGGCCCTGAAC
>NW_007379766.1:42476-49600 GCF_000475195.1 Diaphorina citri | reverse complement strand
AATTCTCAAAGAATAAAGAGGACAAAATTACATTCCTTGAACGGGATTGAACCCACGACCTCCTGCTTCACAAAAAGCAAGCACACAATATCTCATTCTGGCAGCATATTTATTTTCCGTTTCCTAAACAGTATTCTGGCAGTAAAAACGGGGTATATTCCCCTCTGAAACACCCGTATGCTAAATTGCTAACCCGAGAAAATGACATCCATTTCATAAAACTGTCCCAAAGCATATATGTACGTAACAAAGAGCACACAAATGACAACAATTGAAGTTCTATTCTAGGGATAGTACTATCGCTCTAATAACAACAATTAACTTGATAGCCATGATCATCACATGTCAGCAAAAAGACTATGACAATATCCAATTTCACAACCAGTCACATTACGATTCCACATTATCCCATCACACATCCCATATCGGCGCTAAAGAAACAACATAGCTTATCAAAGCTTATTTATTTTTTATTTTTTTTTTTAACATTTTTGGAATCCTGATTGCCCGCCGTAATTGTCAACCGTTTGACGAATAAAGGGCAAAGCTGTCAATCCCAAGTCAAAATTGAAAGGTAAAACAATCATTTATTCATTTCTGTAGGTAGGAATAGGTACCAAAAGTCAACATAGAGGGTGGTCATTAAATTCTCAAAATAGCACGAGATTACCTTTAGTTCAAAATGGAATAACAAGTTTGGAGCTTTATCTAGACCTAGACAAACGAAACCCTCGAACTCCACTGGCTCAGACAATCAAACAATGACAAGACGTCAGGAGCAGTTCGAAACTCTGTTGCGCTCATCACAAAAGGTAAGTCACCTCAGAGGAGAGTCTCGGATTAAATTTAGGCACTTATAGCACGAGATTACCTTTAGTTCAAAATGGAATAACAAGTTTGGAGCTTTATCTAGACGTAGACAAACGAAACCCTCGAACTCCACTGGCTCAGACAATCAAACGACGTCAGGAGCAGTTCGAAACTCTGTTGCGCTCATCACAAAAGGTAAGTCACCTCAGAGGAGAGTCTCGGATTAAATTTAGGCACTTTTAGCACGAGATTACCTTTAGTTCAAAATGGAATAACAAGTTTGGAGCTTTATCTAGACCTAGACAAACGAAACCCTCGAACTCCACTGGCTTCAAACAATGACAAAAAGTCCTCGAATCAAAAAACTAATTCCTCTTTTCCCCGTCCGATTTCAGCAACAACAGAAACGTTTCGACCAGAACCTGCGCAAAAACCATCTCTCCCGTTCCAACAAGGCAATCCACGAGCTTAGCGCTCGTAACAAGCGCCAACGACGCAACGACCACTCCAACAAACCTTCGGGCGCCAACAACAACCGCAAATCTCAGTAAACAACACCAGAAAACCCGAAACCCCCGGTCCTTCATACAGCGTGAATCTATCGTTAGGGAGGAGAAAAAGAGATGTAGCTGTAGTTTTCTTCTCTCGACTGAAACACCCTGTATGCGGAAATCTGAATCATGATCCACGGACAAACTTTCGTGATACTCTTCATCACGATTGTTTCTTTTTATTTTATTTCTCTGTAGCTTGCACTTGAAAAAAAAAATAAACAAAAAAATACAAACAAAACATAAAAAAAAAATACATAAAAAGAAAAAAATATACAAAATAAAATTAAAAAAATCCCGAGTGACTTACCGATTGTTCCCAATGTTGCCAGATTATCTCATTTGGGGACACAATGGGGGCAACGTTGTAAGCGCACTCGTAAAAAATACAATTTTATTTTTAATTTAAACATAGACTTTAAGCTTGAATTTTTATCTTTTTATTTGTAATTTTTTTCGAGTAATTTTTTTTTTTTGTTCGTGTGTAGTTCAAAAGCTTAGAAAAAAGAAAATACATATTATTATTACTTGTAGACAAGCCAAAATTGGGTTTTCAATAGGACAAAATTCAAACTTCAGTAAGTCCTCTAAACCTGTTTGTACCTATCAGATGAAAGGGGGGAAATCCTCAATTTTTCTGGGGCAACTGAGATTTGCAAAAAGCAAGCCGGAATGGCAGAACATGACAATTGTGTAACGTAACTATTTTCACGCTAGTCGCAAGATTAAAACCTACGCTTTCAACAAGCTTCAATTTAGTCGGTGAATGCATTGACTGATTTCCATGATACACTTTACAAGCAATAAACTGACATTCTAATCTTCCTAAAGTGTAAAACAGATTCTATTGTTTACCTGTAAACCGAGGAAAATTTTATAACCAGTAAAACGAGACTTGCAGAAGGGGGGAAAACCAAATTGAAACATCTACGAAATGGGAGACATGTGAATCTGACCTTAACAATTAAACGCCTAACCAGACAATAAAGACTTTCAATTATTAGAATCGTCATGTACTTGCGTCAATGCAGCCAGGTCTACAATCCTGGCTGTTGAAATTTGCCTACAAGGGAGCTTTGCTCCAGACAGCTATGTGACGTCATCGCGTACGGGAGCGTATGCCGTGACGTTACTTTTGATTTGGGTGCAAGTACATGACTAGTTCCTCACCCTCCAAACTTCAATGCTTATAAAAAATCTATTCTAAGATAAATTCTAATCCATTTTATAAATGGCCATTCTTTTTACTAAACTTTTTTTAGTACTTCCTGTTTGACTTTAAAGTAAATTTTAGTTCAGATAAAGGCAATACCTACATTTTAGTCATTAGCCAGTAATGCAACAATCGATATCATTTTTTTTATGTAAGAATATATTTTATTTTTAATCTTATAAAAATTTTCAGTTAACAGTAATTAAACGTTCATTTGTTTTAAAATTACACCAAAAATACTTTAACTTGGTAAAATATTTTCATTAGTTTTTACCTTTAATAATAACATACGGTAGGTTTAGATGAATGACAGTGATGAACTGCGAGTAAAAGTCAGCGTGATGGTATGGAATCATAATAGTAAATTGTACGATTGATTATGTTTATAATTTAGATCACATTCAATGTAGATAAGCGGAAAAACAGAGTGACGTTATGGGATATGGGAATATATAAGGACTACAAACATCGGTCGAAGCAATGAAAAAAGTCAAAAGATTAAATATACACTCGTGGTCATACGTGATTTAATGAACAGTTAATGATATTAAAGTGAAACTGTGGCTTAGCATAGCGATAACGGTAACTAGTATAGTACTGAGTACAATATACACAAAAAGCATTATATATTTTATTTTATTTATTATTTATTTTTTTTTTCATGTTCTTTTTAATCATGTTTATTTTTCCTGCCAAATTCTAATTGGGAGGTACACGGTGTACACCTTTGTTTGATTCTCCAAATTTTATATTGACGAAAAGAATTTATATTTCTATTAATTTGTAATTTATTTTAATTTTTATATTTTTTTTTTTTGATGCAGCCTGTTTTTTTATTTGTCAGAAAAAAGATTCATCTATTTATTAATGTTCTACGTTTTTATTCTGTATAACTTTATATAGTTTGCCTTCTTATTTTGTTGTTTCGTTTTTTGTGCCCATGATGTTTGTGAATTTTGAATAAATTTCATAAGTTGAATACATATGTAGGTAGGTAATCAAATGATGATTAAAAATACAACATATTATGATTGATACACACGCAGACAAACGAGTTCATCACTTCATTTTCATCTAAACTCTCCAATTTACATCTATTCTAGCTTTCAGACATGGGACAAACTTTTTTAAGAGGTTTTGAAAAAAAGAGGTTTGAACTTTAACTACTAGGGTCTTATCGTCCCGAAAACAAAGAGAGAAAAAGACAGGATGGGAGAAAGCCAGCCGTTCTGAGAACGAACCTTATATGTCTAGGAATTCGCCAACGGGCGGAAATCGAACCCGCGACCTAGCGCTTACAAGGCAGACGCGCTACCCTCCAAGGTAACTAGGCTGGCTGGACAGACCTTTACTTCCGTTATCCCGTTTGGGACGGTTTTGGTAATTCCAAACCTAAACAAGGCGTGAACCTTATATGTCTAGGAATTCGCCAACGGGCGGAAATCGAACCCGCGACCTAGCGCTTACAAGGCAGACGCACTACCCTCCAAGGTATCTAGGCTGGCTGGACAGACCTTTACTTCCGTTATCCCGTTTGGGACGGTTTTGGTGATTCCAAACGTAAACAAGGCGTCCTCACTTTTCAAACAAAAGGGCAAAGCTGTCAATCCCAAGTCAAAAATGAAAGGTAAAACAATCATTTATTCATTTCTGTAGGTAGGAATAGGTACCAAAAGTTAACATGGAGGGTGGTCATTAAATTCTCAAAATAATCGAGCCTTCAGGGTCCATGTTGGGGACTTTTATGAGCAGGTTTACTGACAAAAAATAGTGATAGTGACTGCCACTAGTTCAACTTTTTTATAAGAGGTTTTGAAAAAAAGAGGTTTGAACTTTAACTACTAGGGTCTTATCGTCCCGAAAACAAAGAGAGAAAAAGACGGGATGGGAGAAAGCCAGCCGTTCTGAGAACGAACCTTATATGTCTAGGAATTCGCCAACGGGCGGAAATCGAACCCGCGACCTAGCGCTTACAAGGCAGACGCACTACCCTCCAAGGTAACTAGGCTGGCTGGACAGACCTTTACTTCCGTTATCCCGTTTGGGACGGTTTTGGTGATTCCAAACCTAAACAAGGCGTCCTGATTTGGGGCATTATAAACTTTGCACATTGGAGGAGATTCTTTTGAAATAAAAAATAATTTAAAAAAAACTTTCTTACCTTTTTTTCCTTCTTCTTCTTTCCTTTTTTGGTTCATTTTACCTTTTACTATCCAATGATGGTAGATTCTTTGATTTACTCTTGGCTTACACAAGACTTGAGCTCCACTGTCTCTCTGATTGGTTCAGGAGATGGTTCTGAATTGGGCATCACTTTTTAAAACAATGATAGGTAGACGTAAGATTCACTTATGAATAGTATGGGATTAGGTGTCCACTATTCTAGGCTCCAACATTAACCTTTGATGTTTTATTGAGAAGATGCATCAGGCATTTTGGTTCCAAATTTTGTGAGACCCAATTCTCACTAATCTGTGTAGGTAGTGTGATGCAGCCTGTTCAACAAAGGATTTACCCTCTATTGGGCAGCAAGCTACCCATCTAGGTACTCGATACAGCCTGAGTGAGACCAGGAAAAAACAGTAACACACACAAGCCCAGATGGCCACTCATCCAGATGCTAACCACACACAACATTGCTTAACTTCACTGATCCATTGGGAATTGATGTGTTCAACATACTATCACCCCTGGCTAAAAATTGTAAGTAACTTTTATTACTAAGTAATTTTTAAATAAGTAATTTTACTAGCCAATCATATATTTTAGAGTCTTGTTTTACATCAGTATCAAGAACAGCCACCCTAGTTAGCTTAGCTTGGAGGGTACCTAGAGCACACCTGCCTTGTAAGTGCTAAGGTTGTCTCTTCCTGATCCCTGATGTGCCACGTCCATTTTAGTTTAAGACTATTGCACTGACTGTAAGTGCTAATTCATGAGTGTGATTGATTCCCACTCGGGGCTAACTTTATCCTAAACAGGTAAGGTTGTTTTACATCAGTATCAAGAACAGCCACCCTAGTTAGCTTAGCTTGGAGGGTACCTAGAGCACACCTGCCTTGTAAGTGCTAAGGTCGTCTCTTCCTGATCCCTGATGTGCCGCGTCCATTTTAGTTTAGGACTATTGCACTGACTGTAAGTGCTAATTCATGAGTGTGATTGATTCCCACCATCCCACTTGGGGCTAATTTTATCCTAAACAGGTAAGGTTTGTTCTTGGCTTTCTCACATCTTGTCTTCCTTCTCTCTTTGCTTTTGGGATTGGTACAATAAGTCCAGCCACTAACTATCAAGTAGACCTGACAGGAATGCCTGATGAACAGGTCCCCCTGTCAGGCGGACCTACATCAGCTGTTATGGTTCCCTCTATAAAAAAAAAGTTTATTAGGAGCCCATGATTTATGATTATAATAGACAACAACCCAGTAATTCAGTGATCTGAATAACTTTACAACTTGGTTAAAAAAAAAGTCTTCAGGGGCCCAATGTGGCTTAAAATTTAAACAGCCAATTTCCTTTATTTCAGCCTACAACTTGCATCATTTGCATTACCTACTTCAAGACAGAGGTACCTGAATGCTCAGTAAACAGATGATTTGTGTTAAGGCTCTTGTTGCCATCATGCCATCGAGAAGGTCCCAGGTTCGATTACCAAGGTAAAAAAAAAAACTGCTCTCAACTTTTCATTGTAAAAAAAAAATAAATAAATAAATAAATAAATGAATAAAAACTATTTCACAACAGTACACACTACAAACAGGTAAGGATGGATGGGGAGGGGACACACAAATTTATGTTGTCATGTCAGAGTGAAAGGGCTGGAACACATGCCAAATAAAAAATAAATTGGATACAAAAATTGTCCCTCTCAGTTCCCCAGTGTCAAAGTACAGATGGAAGGGCACACTTGAATGTCAAGGCCAAGAAATTTTACTTTTCTCTTAAGTCTAGAAAATTCTTTATTTATATCCAACAAATTAGCCAATTTGATTACCAACGTCCAGTAAGTGGACGTGGTACTAAAAGAAGAGTTCGCTTTACCATGGAAAAAAGTGCAATAGCTTTTAAAACTAGCATGGATGGCATCAGCCTGGTTAGTAGACAGTATACTTGATTTTGCATGTCCTCTCATTAGGTTCAAAGTTAATCCTAGGTAATTCATACTGATTTGGTTAAAAAGGGCCTTGTAAACTTTGCACATTGGCAACTTTCATAAGACAACTAATTTATAAATTATAATTGAAAAATTCTACATATGAGTATTCAAGTGCAAATAATAGGACCAAACATTTGTATTGTGTCAACAGGGCATTCTCAGCCAGAAAGCTAGAGCCCTGAGGGTTGAGCTTGACAACCTGCTGTGCAGAGCTATGGAGGAGTTAATTTTCAAAAAAAAAAAAAAACTTTCTTACCTTTTTCTTCCTTCTTCTTTTTTCCTTTTTTGGTTCTTTTTACCTTTTACTATCCAATGATGGTAGATTTACTCTGGGCTTAGAATGACAATACTTGAGCTCCACTGTCTCTCTGATTGGTTTTGGCTTCAGAAGATA
>NW_007379766.1:34985-41365 GCF_000475195.1 Diaphorina citri | reverse complement strand
GAAAATACCCCCTCCACCTTGATAAGGGGCCCCCCCCCCCTTCTCCTCCCTCTCTCTCCTCTCCCACGTTTCAGAAAATAGAATCGTGAACACATACAGCACAAGGGAGGGAGGGGGAATGCTCCCTCTCCTATCCTCCCTTTTCATCTACCCTTCCCATCATCACGCGTTCTATATCACGGGTTTCCAACTAGCGGCCCGCCAGACCATTTTGGTGGCCCGCGAAGCTTTTTGGGATTTGTACAAACTTTAGTGGTCAGCTAAAATAATGAGAATACTTTTTGAAAAATTTCGCCTGCGGCGCTCAAAATTCGGTCGGACTGCATCTCTAAAAAGTTGTTGGGGGGAGGTTCAATACTCCCCTGCAGTGATTAGTGTTATTATAGGGTTAGGTTAAATACAAAAAGGAGCTTTTCTTTTCCATGGACGTGACTTCTGCATAATTACCAAAAAACCTTTAAAAATTTAAAACAGTTGGTGTGTTTACTCCTCTCGCTAACACACCAACCAATAGGTCAGAAAGTTTGACGGAGGTAATTTAGTACCTTGGTAAATGAGTAATACCCTAACATTATCCTAGTACCCTTAGGTAAAGAGTCAAAAAGGTTGTGTTGCAGTGTTGCTTGCTCATCATGGATATTCTTCAAAAAATAAATCCTCTGCTCTGGAGGGGAAATTGAAGTTTGAGGTTAGGTTGATTTCCTTCACAGGAGAAATTTTGTGTCTGGTGACAGACTGATAGCTTATCAAAATTCTTGTGGCTGTTGCACAAAAGTAATGAAGAATTATTTGTAATATAGAGCTAATTGATTTTGTTTATTCTTTAATTTAAATTCCTTTCAAGATGTTATTATTGCGATAAGATAAGACCTTGTCGGCGAGTCGTATTTACGTTAAAGATAGGTGTACACATTCCATTGGTTTTCCAAGTTGTAAAGCTTTCACTGGACATTTACACGTGTGCCGGATTAAAAATCTTGTCAAAAGCACATTGATGAGACAAAATCAGCACGCTGCAGAAAATTTAGAGCTCAAATTTGAGCTAAATTGGCGATTTTCTAGAGCAGAGTGAAGTTAACCTAAAAATAACATGCTGTCATACCGGACTCTATTTTCGAACGTTACTATTCCTGGAGAGTTAATTCTCTTTTTCATTTCATACATGCTAAAATAGTAGGTACAGAAACTATAATTCTCACTCAGAAATAGGGTACCTTTTAACTTTGAATCCAGAAAAAAGGTCCCCAAGACCCAGAAAATGATCAAATTTCCTTCATTTGCTCAATATTTGAAGTTTTAAGGCTACATACTTAGTTTGCACCAAAATACATTTTTAATTATCATTTTCTACGGGCCCAAGTGTCAACAAAACTGAATTTATACGGGAAATTAGGCCGAATTTTAGGGTGACATTCGTTTTTTTGGACGAAAACGGGTGTGTAAACTATGGGACAATCAGAGAAACGTCAATAAATACTCCAACATTATAAGGAAACATCTTTTTCATTTCATACATGCTAAAATAGTAGGTACAGAAACTATAATTCTCACTCAGAAAAAGGGTACCTTTTAACTTTGAATCCAGAAAAAAGGTCCCCAAGACCCAGAAAATAATCTAATTTCCTTCATTTGCTCAATATTTGAAGCTTTGAGGGTACATACTTAGTTTGCACCAAAATACATATTTAATGATCATTTTCCACGGGCCCAAGTGTCAACACAACTGAATTTATACGGGAAATTAGGCCGAATTTTAGATTGACATTTGTTTTTTTGGACGAAAACGGGTGTGTAAACTATGGGACAATCGTTATAACGAAACCAACATTATAACGAAACACACTCTAAACTTTGTTATACAAACACACATATTGTAATACTGAAGATCATTATTATTTGGCTCTGGGGCTTTTATTTCATCATTACGTTATACGTTGTGAATTCGTGAAGTCTTCACACTCACCCCGAAAAGAAGCCAAGAAGTCATGTTTTCTAACCTGACGAGCTACTTCTGGGGAGGTGGCAGCCCTGCTCCAGTGGGGGATGTGGAAGCCGCGTCTGCTACTCCGGCAGTAGCGGACTTGGTCGAGTCAGTGGCGACGGCCGGGGATCTGGTGATCGTGGACGGAGTGGGCAAGGATGTCCCTACAGCTGCGGCACTGGTCGAGGATGAAGACTGGCTGATGGTCGATGGTCAGGCTTCCGCGGGTGAGTAGACGGGTGTACTCTGGGGGTTGGAGGGAGTCACTCTGAAATGGGAAAACAAATAACGGAGTGTTGTGATCACTTGGTTAAGGATGAACGGTTGAAAGAATGGGGACAAAGTACCTATAGTGTACCTATCCTGTCTTGGTGATATGTAAGAGGAACAATTTGATATGCATTAGCAATAAAAGAATAACTTTAAGAAATAATTAATTTGACATGATTGTGTTTCAGGTTCGGAAGATGACAAGATGGAGGAGGCTGAGGCGAATGAAGAGCTTCATCCTCTGAGGCCAGACACTGTGACCGTCCCTGCTAGCGTACCAGGCATGGAGGAGTCCTGGATCATTGCCCCTACCCCCACCACCCTCCCTTGCCTGGTGGAATCTGCCATGGAAGTGTCCCCTCTGGAGACTCTCCTCATTGAACACCCCAGCATGAGTGTCTACCACAAGCTGGAGTCCCCCGTGCGATCTCTCAAACTTTCCACCCCTCCCCCCGCCGTGATATCTCCCTCCCCTACACTCTCCTCTAAACCCGAGGCCCCCACGATAGAGCCTTCACCTCAAGTACAACCTTCTCAAGGATCTCAAACCAAGAAACTAGTTGTTAAGAAGCTAAACCCGAGGCCCCCACGATAGAGCCTTCACCTCAAGTACAACCTTCTCAAGGATCTCAAACCAAGAAACTAGTTGTTAAGAAGACGTCAACAAGCAATCAAAAGTCCAAGCAGCCTGCAAAACCCCCTCAAATCCCCTTCATTCTACGCCAGAAAGCGCAGAAGCACAAGTCTGTACCTGAGCCTACCCTTACCCCCGAGGCTAAACCCAAGCCTGCCGGCCCCTCTCCCCAACAGCGGAACTTACTTCATGCCAATTCGTCGAATAAAAACTACGAGCTCACTTTACTTATTCAATAAGACAGGAAATTAAATTGAGAACTTTACTCACCATAAGCAATAGATTACAGATCATCACACCTGCAAGCTAATACCTACATAGACGTTTTCTAAGAACACAAGAACCCTGAATCTGTAACAAGAAAATAGTACAGCCAATAAAAGAGTGCTTATTTTAACTGCTCGAATGCGACTAAAAAATTTCTTTACAACAGGAGTAGGAGTACGGCACTACGATTGTGGTTGATCCCCTTCATTCTACGCCAGAAAGCGCAGAAGCACAAGTCTGTACCTGAGCCTACCCTTACCCCCGAGGCTAAACCCAAGCCTGCCGCCCCCTCTCCCCAACAGCGGAAGAAGTCCGCCCCTGCTAAACCCGACGTCGTAGTTCCTAACAAAATGCCCAAAGCCAAAAGTAAAAAGGTGACGACCGCTTCTCCCGAGAAGAAACCCGCCATTGTCCCTGCCAAGCAACCCCTGGGTGAGATTCAAAATGTCGCTTCTGTGCCAGCCCTGGCTGATAAACCTGCCATCGTCAAAGTCTCCAAGAAGCCCGCCCCTGCTCCCATGAACCGTATTGTGGAGTCTAACATCAAGGAGATGTTCCCTACCCATGTCTACCCTAAGGACATGCGCCCATTTGTCGAGGACTTTCAGAACAATGTCAACACCAGGCAACATCGTGAACTGATTGCCGCTCAGCGCCGCTCCCAGCTTGCTATTACCCGCGCTAAGCGCACCGCTAGGAGAAATCCATTCATCTCGGCGGAAGACGAAGTGAAAACCGAAGCTGCCGCCATGATGGAACAGAAGGAGAACAATGTGGTGGAGATGAGACGTCAGGAGCAGTTCGAAACTCTGTTGCGCTCATCACAAAAGGTAAGTCACCTCAGAGGAGAGTCTCGGATTAAATTTAGGCACTTTTAGCACGAGATTACCTTTAGTTCAAAATGGAATAACAAGTTTGGAGCTTTATCTAGACCTAGACAAACGAAACCCTCGAACTCCACTGGCTCAGACAATCAAACAAAGTCCTCGAATCAAAAAACTAATTCCTCTTTTCCCCGTCTGATTTCAGCAACAACAGAAACGTTTCGACCAGAACCTGCGCAAAAACCATCTCTCCCGTTCCAACAAGGCAATCCACGAGCTTAGCGCTCGTAACAAGCGCCAACGACGCAACGACCACTCCAACAAGCCTTCGGGCGCCAACAACAACCGCAAATCTCAGTAAACAACACCAGAAAACCCGAAACCCCCGGTCATTGTGTAACGTAACTATTTTCACGCTAGTCGCAAGATTAAAACCTACGCTTTCAACAAGCTTCAATTTAGTCGGTGAATGCATTGACTGATTTCCATGATACACTTTACAAGCAATAAACTGACATTCTAATCTTCCTAAAGTGTAAAACAGATTCTATTGTTTACCTGTAAACCGAGGAAAATTTTATAACCAGTAAAACGAGACTTATAGAAGAAAAAGAAAAATTCCGTTGGTCCTCATTTTTCCTGCTCTATGACTTTGAAATATCACACAAGTAAGCGCAACTGATCTCCTAAAGTGTAAAACAGATTCTATTGTTTACCTGTAAACCGAGGAAAATTTTATAACCAGTAAAACGAGACTTACAGAAGGGGGGAAACCCAAATTGAAACATCTAGGTACGAAATGGGAGACATGTGAATCTGACCTTAACGATTAAACGCCTAACCAGACAATAAAGACTTTCAATTATTAGAATCGTCATGTACTTGCGTCAATGCAGCCAGGTCTACAATCCTGACTGTTGAAATTTGCCTACAAGGGAGCTTCACAATTAAACGCCTAACCAGACAATAAAGACTTTCAATTATTAGAATCGTCATGTACTTGCGTCAATGCAGCCAGGTCTACAATCCTGGCTGTTGAAATTTGCCTACAAGGGAGCTTTGCTCCAGACAGCTATGTGACGTCATCGCGTACGGGAGCGTATGCCGTGACGTTACTTTTGATTTGGGTGCAAGTACATGACTAGTTCCTCACCCTCCAAACTTCAATGCTTATAAAAAATCTATTCTAAGATAAATTCTAATCCATTTTATAAATGGCCATTCTTTTTACTAAACTTTTTTTAGTACTTCCTGTTTGACTTTAAAGTAAATTTTAGTTCAGATAAAGGCAATACCTACATTTTAGTCATTAGCCAGTAATGCAACAATCGATATCATTTTTTTTTATGTAAGAATATATTTTATTTTTAATCTTATAAAAATTTTCAGTTAACAGTAATTAAACGTTCATTTGTTTTAAAATTACACCAAAAATACTTTAACTTGGTAAAATATTTTCATTAGTTTTTACCTTTAAAACATACGTAGGTTTTATTTAATCACAGGGAAACTGCGTGTGAAAAGGAAGCAAGATGGATGGACTTTTAGAAGTAAATTCTACGTCGATTTTATTTTGATAATGGATTTTTACTATCGTAGATAAGCGGAAAAAAAAGGAGTTACGTTATGGGATAGGGGAAAAAATAAGGGACAAATCAACGATCCAAACACAAAAAAGTCAGACTGATTAAATCTAATCACTCGTTGTAATGATTTGTAATGACTTTTAAAGTGAAAACTGTGCTTAGTATAGGATACACAAATACTTTAACTTGGTAAAATATTTTCATTAGTTTTTACCTTTACTTAAAACATACGTAGGTTTTATTTAATCACAGGGAAACTGCGTGTGAAAAGGAAGCGAGATGGATGGACTTTTAGAAGTAAATTCTACGTTGATTTTATTTTGATAATGGATTTATCGTAGATAAGCGGAAAAAAAGGAGTTACGTTATGGGATAGGGGAAAAAATAAGGGACAAATCAACGGTCCAAACACAAAAAGTCAGACTGATTAAATCTAATCACTCGTTGTAATGATTTGTAATGACTTTTAAAATGAAAACTGTGCTTAGTATAGGATAATAGGATATAAGCCCATGATTTATGATTATAATAGACAACAACCCAGTAATTCAGTGATCTGAATAACTTTACAACTTGGTTAAAAAAAAGTCTTCAGGGGCCCAATGTGGCTTAAAATACAAACAGCCAATTTCCTTTATTCCAGCCTACAACTTGCATCATTTGCATTACCTACTTCAAGACAGAGGTACCTGAATGCTCAGTAAACACATGATTTGTGTTAAGGCTCTTGTTGCCATCATGCCATACAGAAGGTCCCAGGTTCAATTACCAAGGTAAAAAAACTGACTCTCAACTTTTCATTGAAAAAAAAAAAAAAA
>NW_007379766.1:8095-34543 GCF_000475195.1 Diaphorina citri | reverse complement strand
CTGGTTAGGAAGGTCAGTGTAGGTGGTTTTGATTTTGCAGAAATAATGAGCGGTATGAGGTCAGAAGGCTAAGTCCTGATAATATACACTGATGGGGCATTAGTAACTTTCACATTGGCAGCTATCATAAGTATAATACTTTTTAACTCATATTATGAAAAAGTCAAATGTTCCGAGAGGCGAGAGATATCAGGGCCAACATTGTATTGGTTTGGTCAAACAGGATATTCCAGCCAGGAAAAAGCTAGGCCCTGGTAGGCTGTGAGCTTGACAACCTGCTGGCTGCAGAGGTATGGAGGGAGTTTTATTTCGAAAAAAAAAAAAAGAAACTTCTTACCTTTTTCTTCGCTTCTTTTCCTTTTTTGGTCTTTTACCCCTTGTTACTCTCCAATGATGGTAGAAATATTACTCATGGGGTAGAATGACACATACATACTGAAGCGGCAATGTCTCTCTGAATTAGATTGGCAATTCAAGAAGAAGTATAAGTCGAAGACTGATTGGGTCAGTTTCGCTGTACCCAATGATAGGTAAGACCGTAAGGATTCACTTTATGAGACAAGTATGGGGATTAGGGGATCCACTGGGGGGAGGCTTAAACAGTGGCTCTTAATTGTAGATTGAGAAATGCTCAGGCACTTTTGTGCCAAATTTTTGTGGGACTTCAATGTCACTAATCGTGTAGTAGGTAGGTGATGATGGCAGGCCTGTTCAACAAAGAGTGTACCCTCTATTTGGGCGCAAGCTACCCAATCTAGGGTACGTTGATACGCAGCTGAGTGAGCCAGGCAAAAAAACGTAGCCACACACAACCAGATGGGCCCTCATCCAGAGGCTACCACAAACCAAGACCATTGCTTTAACTTCACTGAGCGCAGTTGATTGATGTGTTCAACATATATCACCCGTGGCTAAAATTGTAAGGTAACATTTATTACTAAAGTAATTATTAGCCAATATATATTTTAGAGTCTTGTTTACAACAGTTCTAAGGAACAGGCCACCTTAGTTAGCTTGGAGGGTACCTAGTAGCACCCTGCCTTGTAAGTTGCTAAGGTGGGTCCTTCTTCCTGATCCCCTGAATGTTGCCGCATCCGTTTTTAAAATACTACCTATTTGCACTGACTGTTTAATGGCTAATTCAATGAGGTGTGATTGGATTGCCCACTTGAGATAACTTTATCCTATACAGGTAAGGTTTGTTCTTGGCTTTCTACATCTTGTTTCTTCTCTCTTTGCGTTTGGGGTATGGGGTACAATAAGCGCGCGGCAAGAGAGCGTATCAAGTAGATCTGACAGGAATGTGCTTATGAACAGGTGCCCTGTCAGGGCGGGCCTATCTCGGCGGTTATGATTCCTTCTATCAAAAAAAAACTTTAAAAAAAAAAAAAATGAAAACAGTTGGTGTGTTTACTGGTCCCGTTAACACACCAACCAATAGGTCAGAAAGTTAGACCCAGGTAATTTAGTGCCTTGGTAAATGAGTAATAATAATACCCTAACATTATCCTAGTACCCTTAGGTAAAGAGTCAAAAAGGTTGTGTTTGTGTTGCTTGCTCATCATGGATATTCTTAAAAAAAAAAAAAAATATAAACCCTCTACTCTTGAGGGGAAATTGAAGATTGAGGTTAGGTTGATTTCCTTCACAGGAGAAATTTTTTGGTGACAGACTGATAGCTCATCAAAATTCTTGTGGCTGTTGCACAAAAGTTTTAAAGAATTATTTGTAATATAGAGCTCATTGATTTTGTTTATTCTTTAATTTAAAATTCCTTTTAAGATGTTATTATTGCGATAAGATAAGACCTTGTCGGCGAGTCGTATTTACGTTAAAGATAGGTGTACACATTCCATTGGTTTTCCAAGTTGTAAAGCTTTCACTGGACATTTACGCGTATGCCGGATTAAAAATCTTGTCAAAAGCACATTGATGAGACAAAATCAGCACGCTGTAGAAAATTTAGAGCTCAAATTAGAGCTAAATTGGCGATTTTCTAGAGCAGAGTGAAGTTAACCTAAAAATAACATGCTGTCATACCGGACTCTATTTTCGAACGTTACTAGTGTAATTGGAATGATACATGTGAAAAGTTTACCTGGTAAGATGAAAAGACCTTTAAATTATGATTTAAACTTACTTTTTGTTAGTTTTTGGCACGGAAAACGAATATTTTTAATAAAATTAGTAACGAATGGCCACGGGTAAAAAATTAAGGGGAGCGAAGGAGGCGAAACTGCAGCAATCATTTTCAAGATGGCGCATTTTGAAAACAAACTCCAAAGAGGAAAAAAAAATCATGGAAAAGATTCGTTTACAAGAGGCGATAATCGAGTTTGGGGGTTCTCATCTTTTCGAGTTCGATACGTACCTGTCTAGGTACCAAAATTAAGGGGAGCGAAGGAGGCGAAACTGCAGCAATCATTTTCAAGATGGCGCATTTTGAAAACAAACTCCAAAGAGGAAAAAAAATCATATGGAAAAGATTCGTTTACAAGAGGCGATAATCGAGTTTGGGGGTTCTCATCTTTTCGAGTTCGATACGTACCTACAAGGTACCTACCAAAAAAGTCACATCTTTCATCTGTATTGCAGGTACTCCAAATTACAAGGGAAGTGTTCAAAAAATCATTGACGAAGCATGTTCGGAGGCAGAAATTTATAATCAAACCAAAGTGGTACGTAGGTACCTACCAAAAAAGTCACATCTTTCATCTGTATTGCAGGTACTCCAAATTACAAGGGAAGTGTTCAAAAAATCATTGACGAAGCATGTTCGGAGGCAGAAATTTATAATCAAACCAAAGTGGTACGTACCTATTAGTTACCTATTAGAGTAGGTACCTACGCGAATTTTTTTACACGGTTGGTGGTTCGAGTCGGTACAAGATTTTTTTTATAGGTAGGTTGGTAGTTGGTAGCTATCCACTGAGTCAAACGAATTTTCGTAGGTACCTATTAGTTACCTATTAGAGTAGGTACCTACGCGAATTTTTTTACACGGTTGGTGGTTCGAGTCGGTACAAGATTTTTTATAGGTAGGTTGGTAGTTAGTAACTACCCACTGAGTCAAGCGAATTTACCTTTCTCGTAGGTACCTACTGGCAAAAAAAAGTTTATTAATTTGAGAGGGAAACTTTAGACTCTTTAGAAAGTTCAGAACTTTGTTTGATCCATCGGAAACTGGTGCAATCAATGAACGAATTTTCCTTTCTCGTAGGTACCTACTGGCAAAAAAAAGTTTATTAATTTGAGAGGGAAACTTTAGACTCTTTAGAATTCAGAACTTTTTTTGATCCATTGGAAACTGCAATCAATGCCCCAAAAGGTAAGAAACTCAAGGTAGAAACACACTACCCTCACGTCACGTGACCTCATAAGGGAGTCAGAAAGATGCAATCAATGCCCCAAAAGGTAAGAAACTCAAGGTAGAAACACACTACCCTCACGTCACGTGACCTCATAAGGGAGTCAGAAAGATATGTGGCTCAATTGGAAACTGGTGCAATCAATGCCCCAAAAGGTAGGAAACTCAAGGTAGAAACACACTACCCTCACGTCACGTGACCTCATAGGGAGTCAGAAAGATATGTGGCTCAAAGATTTCCATAATACCTATAGTTGATTTCGTTCACGATGGCTCTAGCTACGTTGCCCTCACGTTAAGTGACATCTTTCCATGAGCTCACGCGACGTGAGGCTTTATTTTTCCACTTCCAGCATGGCGTGATAGTAGAGAACATGCACGATGTACCTTACGTTCTGGAGGCGGAGTCTGGCCCTGAAATAACAGCTAACATGACACGACTATGTGCTGAAATAAGGAAGGTACTGCCCCCGTCAGTACCGGTAGGAGTACAGGTAATACTTTTTACCTGCAGGTTTTGGTACATATGTAGGTACCAAAAGCAAAGAAAACACCCTAAAATAAGTCACAGATTCTAGAAAAGAGGAAAATATTCGATCCAAGCCGAGCGATAATTTTTTAGATACGGTGCAGGGTAGTATTTTGTTCCAAGAGGTTTGATAGGAGACTGTAACTGCTAGGGTCTTATCGTCCCGAAATCGAATAGAGGTGGACGACAGGATAGGAGAAAGCCAGCCGTTCCGAGAACGAACCTTATCCGTTCAGGATAAAATCCTCCCCGGACGGGAATCGAACCCGATATTACATATTTTACATAGGTATAATTTTATTCACTATGGGTATTTTTCCACTTCCAGCATGGCGTGATAGTAGAGAACATGCACGATGTACCTTACGTTCTGGAGGCGGAGTCTGGCCCTGAAATAACAGCTAACATGACACGACTATGTGCTGAAATAAGGAAGGTACTGCCCCCGTCAGTACCGGTAGGAGTACAGGTAATACTTTTTACCTGCAGGTTTTGGTACATATGTAGGTACCAAAAGCAAAGAAAACACCCTAAAATAAGTCACAGATTCTGGCGAATACAATAGTCCGTCCCTTATACCTTTTTTTATTACTATTGTAATAATAAAGGAAGGACGGACTATGGCTCTAGCTACGTTGCCCTCACGTTACGTGACATCTTTCTGACTCCCCATGAGATCACGTGACGTGAGGCTTTATTTTTCCACTTTGTAAAAGAATCGCGATTCTTTTAGAGTCGATTCTTTGAGTCAAATATTTGAAAAGAATCGAGTCGTGGTATTCGAATATTCAAAAAGAGTTGAATATCCCATCCCTAAACCAATAGGTCAGAAAGTTAGACCCAGGTAATTTAGTGCCTTGGTAAATGAGTAATAATAATACCCTAACATTATCCTAGTACCCTTAGGTAAATAGTCAAAAAGGTTGTGTTTGTGTTGCTTGCTCATCATGGATATTCTTCAAAAAATAAACCCTCTATACTCTTGAGGGGAAATTGAAGTTTGAGGTTAGGTTGATTTCCTTCACAGGAGAAATTTTTTGGTGACAGACTGATAGCTCATCAAAATTCTTGTGGCTGTTGCACAAAAGTTTTAAAGAATTATTTGTAATTGATTTTGTTTATTCTTTAATTTAAATTCCTTTTAAGATGTTATTATTGTGATAAGATAAGACCTTGTCGGCATGTCGGCGAGTCGTGTTTACGTTAAAGATAGGTGTACACATTCCATTGGTTTTCCAAGTTGTAAAGCTTTCACTGGACATTTACGCGTATGCCGGATTAAAAACCTTGTCAAAAGCACATTGATGAGACAAAATCAGCACGCTGCAGAAAATTTAGAGCTCAAATTTGATATAAATCGGCGATTTTCTAGAGCAGAGTGAAGTTAACCTAAAAATAACATGCTGTCATACCGGACTCTATTTTCGAACGTTACTTTGAGATAAATCGGCGATTTTCTAGAGCAGAGTGAAGTTAACCTAAAAATAACATGCTGTCATACCGGACTCTATTTTCGAACGTTACCAGTGTAATTGGAATGATACATGTGAAAAGTTTACCTGGTAAGATGAAAAGACCTTTAAATTATGATTTAAACTTACTTTTTGTTAGTTTTTAGCACGGAAAACGGAATATTTTTAATAAAATTAGTAACGAATGGCCACGGGTAAAAAATTAAGGGGAGCGAAGGAGGCGAAACTGCAGCAATCACATTCAAGATGGCGCATTTTGAAAACAAACTCCAAAGAGGAAAAAAAAATCACATGGAAAAGATTCGTTTACAAGAGGCGATAATCGAGTTTGGGGGTTCTCATCTTTTCGAGTTCGATACGTAGGTACCTACATTTTCAAGATGGCGCATTTTGAAAACAAACTCCAAAGAGGAAAAAAAAATCATGGAAAAGATTCGTTTACAAGAGGCGATAATCGATTTTGGGGGGTTCTCATCTTTTCGATACGTAGGTACCTATATAAGTTACCTCCCCTCCTTTTTTTTCACCCCTACCTTCCTGTTTCTCCATAGTACAAAGAGACCCCCCCCCTCATCTTTCTCTCTCTATCTTCTATTCCTCCCTCTCTATTTCTTTCTTTCTCTCTTCTAGAGGAGCTTTGTGTCATTTCACTCCCCTTACCCCCCTCTCCTTTCTCCCTTTTTCTCCCTCTCTCCCTTCCTCCCCTCCTTTTTTTTCCCCCCTACCTTCCCGTTTCTCCATAGTACAAAGACCCCCCCCATCTTTCTCTCTCTATCTTCTATTCCTCCCTCTCTATTTCTTTCTTTCTCTCTTCTAGAGGAGCTTTGTGTCATTGCACTCCCCTTACCCCCCCTCTCCTTTCTCCCTTTTTCTCTCTCTCTCTCTCTTCCAGGGGAGCTTTGTGTCATATGACTGCACTTCCCCTCTATCCCTTTTCGAGCCCTGAACTTTTTCCCCTCTCGTGACGTTCAATATACAGGGTCACCCAGACTTGGGCTTCAAGTAGGTACTGGAAAATATGTGAGACATTGTCGACCCTGGAACGGCTACCTTAGGTTAAAGAAGGAGGAAGAAGAGATAAAAGGAAGACAGGGAGAGAAGAAAGAGATGGAGAGAGATAAAAAAAGAGAGATAGAAGGGGGGAGGGGGAGAGAAAGAGGAGAGAAAAAAAAGACCAACTAACAAAACATGTCATATAGGTACCTATACCTACTGAATTATTCAAGCACCCAAAAATACCTGGAGCCTAGCTTGCTACATTTTACTGTAAATTGTGAAACACAAATCCAATCAGAAATTGATAACATTAATAAAACATTTTCAATACCTAACACCCTGGTTCTTTCCTTTGTGAAAACCCCCACCCTTCCAAACATTCCATATACCACCCATTTGACACCTCCATCCCCCTCCTCTTCCTATTCACCCATAACCTCTACCACCCATTCAGTTTAGTTCCTCAGTACAAAGTTAACGGAGGGGAAATATGAACACCCCCCCCCCATTACTTTCCTTTGTGCAGAAAGCGGAAGTTCCAGATTTCGTAATAGAAAGGGGGAGAAAAAAAGTTTGCACAGTGTTCACTCCTTTTTTCGGAGCCCTCAAAAGCACCTCTGATGGCAGACAGATCAATACTATATTCTGGAGGCGGAGTCTGGCCCTGAAATAACAGCTAACATGACACGACTATGTGCTGAAATAAGGAAGGTACTGCCCCCGTCAGTACCCGTGGGCGTACAGGTAATATTTTTTCACCTGCCTCGGTGGCGCCTTGTAAACAGGAGAATAAAACTGCGGGGTCAATACCGTCCCGTCGTGGCATGTTTTTTTTTTTTTTCGCCAAGATGTTTGATTATGGGATGGAGGGAACTTTAACAAGTAAGTAACAACGAGGTCTTCGTCCCTAAATCGAAGAGCGAAGGGATATAGGACAGGTGAAACCCAGCCGTTTCGAGAACGAACCTTACCTGTTAAAAAGTACACCAAAGGAATATATTATACCTACATGAAAGCCAGCCGTTCCCAGAACGAAACTCATCTAATGTTTAGGATAGAATCCACCCTGAGCGGAAATTAGACCCGCGATCTAGCACAAATGGAAATTTTTTCCTATGAATTTGAGAATTTGGCCACATATATAACAGGTTAGGTGGTAAAGAACCAGGCGTTCTCACCTAGTGGTTACGTTCCACTCAAGTTGGTTTGGTTTCCGTGTCCGTGAGATAGGTGTTGGAAGGATTGGGGGGGTTTATAACCCCCTTGGACGCCCTCAGAAACAATATCTGGGCTTCTTCAGTGACTCAAGAGTTCATTATTAGCCAGCCTAGTTAGCCTTGTAAGCGCTAGGCCGCGGGTTCAATTCCCGCGTTACAGTTCCCTCTGTCAAACCTCTTTTTTTAATGTTCATTATTGCAACCATTTCAGATTCTATCCGGCTGTAACAAGGCGGCCCTGGCCACAGCCCAAGCGGCCGGCCTAGACTTCATTCGGGCCGAGAGTTTCGTGTTTGGCCACATGGCCGATGAAGGCCTCATGAATGCGCAGGCCGGGCCTCTGCTCCGATATAGGAAACAGATTGGGGCCGACAACGTACTCGTGTTTACGGACATTAAGAAAAAACACAGGTGGGTGTCTGTCTTTATTTATTAGTATAAGCGTCTCTCTCTACAACCAGCCGTTCCGAGTATGAACCTGAAATCGAACCTGTCTAAGTGGGACCCTTTTAAATGGGGGAAAAATCGTGGCCTCTTAATTCGTAATTTAATTGGAAAACACGAAACCTGGATAAACGGGGAAAATTACCGGTCCCTTGGATTACCGAGCTGCTCCGATATAGGAAACAGATCGGGGCCGACAACGTACTCGTGTTTACGGACATTAAGAAAAAACACAGGTGGGTGTCTGTCTTTATTTATTAGTATAAAGCGTCTCTCTCTACAACCAGCCGTTCCGAGTACGAACCTGAAATCGAACCTGTCTAAGTGGGACCCTTTTAAATGGGGGGAAAAATCGTGGCCTCTTAATTCGTAATTTAATTGGAAAACACGAAACCTGGATGAACCGGGAAAATTGCCGGTCCCTTGGATTACCGATCTGCTCCGATATAGGAAACAGATCGGGGCCGACAACGTACTCGTGTTTACGGACATTAAGAAAAAACACAGGTGGGTGTCTGTCTTTAATTATTAGTATAAAGCGTCTCTCTCTACAACCAGCCATTCCGAGTACGAACCTGAAATCGAACCTGTCTAAGTGGGACCCTTTTAAATGGGGGGAAAAATCGTGGCCTCTTAATTCGTAATTTAATTGGAAAACACGAAACCTGGATAAACGGGGAAAATTACCGGTCCCTTGGATTACCGAGTAGACAGGTTCGACTGTAATTATTACTATCACTTGAAGAGGGAACTGTTACAACGGACGTCTCATCGTCTCGAAATCGAGGAGAGAACAGGATAGAAGAAAACTGGCCGGTCCAAGAACGAACCTTATTTTCTCTTTAGGAAATTAAACCCGCGACATAGCGCCAAAATAAAAATTAGGTAATTGTGAAATTGTATTGACATTAACAATACAGTTTGTAGTACAGAGATCACTCAATTAATACAATAATATTGTTGGTTGCCCGTGCTTTGCTCCACACACACAGTCGAGTTTACCTTAAGTGGATATAAGACATAGGATTAAGCTCTTAATTTTGTTATAATTTCAGTTCTCACGCCATTACTGCTGATGTAGACATCACGGAGACGGCCAAGGCAGCTTCGTTCTTCCTCAGTGACGGCTTGATTATCACGGGAAACGCCACAGGGGATCCCGCTGATGTTAGTCAACTGATGAGTGAGTACACACTACCCAATGCAGACCATAAAAAATAATTAAATTACAATAAGTACAATTAAAATAATAATCAAAAGAGAGACAAGGAGTAAAATCAGCTAAAGAGAGAGATATTGTATAATATTTAAAAATAAATAATAATTAATAACTGATTTATTGCCGTTCATAATTAATAACTGATTTATTGAAGAAAAAAAAAAGGGTTATCCCATTGAAAACTGAGCACTTTATAATGTGTCACTCTTCGTAGCGTCTGTACCGGTATTT
Organism: Diaphorina citri; assembly: GCF_000475195.1. Lineage (NCBI taxonomy): Eukaryota > Metazoa > Arthropoda > Insecta > Hemiptera > Psyllidae > Diaphorina > Diaphorina citri. The sequence goes on along the minus strand of NW_007379766.1, from coordinate 25,068 downwards.
ACCCTCGGGGCCACAAAGTGAGTTTAAACTCGTAAAAAAAGAGAGATTTGATAGAGGGAACTGTAACTGCCAAAGTCTTATTGTCCCGAAATCGAACAGAGACAGGATAGGAGAAAGCCAGCCGTTCCGAGAACGAACATTATCCGTTCAGGATAAAATACGCCCCGGGCGGGGATCGAACCCGCGGCCTAGCGCATACATATGTAGTACTCGTTTGTATGTACTAATAAGAAAAACTACTCTTCTACGGAAAACAAACTCTCAAGGGATGAATTTTGAGATCAACTCATCTTTTCTTCTTTCACAGGTGTCAAGAATGCGGTGGACTTACCAATCCTAATCGGTTCAGGAGTGACTAGTGATAATGTAGAACATTACATGACAGCAGATGCTCTCATTATAGGATCTCACTTCAAACAAGGAGGCAGGTAAGTTTATATGAGAGAGAAATATTAAATAAAAATTATAACTAGAACGTTCTTATAATAATAATAAATGGAAAAGATTGTACTTCGGCACCGCTTTCGCATTATATTATATCAAGGCACATTCTTTTACATCCAGGCCCAAAAGTTCGATCAGAAAATTTCCGTCCTGGCCGGGATTTGAACCCACCACCTCCAGGTTGAGAGTCACTGCTCTTGACCACTCAGCCACAGACCACACAGCCAAAAAGATTCTATTCTGACCAACATTTCCGTTTCCTGATAGGTGTATACGTCAAAGAAAAAGCCTTTTGGAAAAAGTAAAACTACACGATCTGTAAAAATATTCCAAAGTAAAAATATAAAATTCATTCCGTGTATTTTTGTTTCAGGTGGCAAAACCCTGTCGACAAAGAAAAAGTATACAAGTTTATGGAAAAAGTCAATAATTTACAACAGCGGGGTTGACACAAAAGATCCCCAAAAGCATATGAACATTAAAAGTTCAAGAAAAAAGTAAAAAAATCTATATAAGAATCGTATAAAGAAATATTGAGCATTAAATACAAGCAAATCGAGAAAACATCGCGTCGCTACAAAAATTTGTTTCATGCGATGCCGATCGATATTATATCGAATATCGATCGCCTGACCGACGCTTCACTTTACAACCTGTAGATTGTCATCAACTTTCGGCAACAGCTAAAGCCGCTATAACAACAACCTGTAGAGGTATATTTTACCTGGACAAATGATATGATTGCACTAATGATAGTATAATTATGTACAACACAAAATATGTAATAAAGAGAGCTGGACAATGGGAATGAGTTTCCAAGATTAACAATAATATATATCTTTTTATATTTCACTCAGTTTCAAAAATGTAAAAAAAAAGTTGTATGTAAAAATACATAACAGATCAGATATTTAAGTAAGGCCAGCCCACTCACTATCAGGTATCAGATAGACCTGACAGACCGGCCTTTTCAGCTGTATTTGTCAGGACTATCTGATAGTGTGTGTGCTCATCAGGTGTTAGGTCTACCTGATAGTGAGTGACTGGCCCAAAGTGGTTGTAGAGATAAAGCGACTGCCACTTCGACAGTCTAAATAAAGCTCTATACTATACCATAGTGTCCTCTCCCCTTACCGTGCACCGCCACTAGGTAGCAGGTATCTCCTCATAGACTCCCCTAGCATGGTCACTACAGTCCTTGCTTGTACCATCAATGTATGTGTGAAGCCCCTCTCATTCTCCTTAGCTCCGGCACTGGTCACAACTTCCTCTGTATTACCATTGGTAGGACCATCCTTTGCACTGTTCAGACTGCTCTTAGAATTGCCATTACTGTTGGAACCATCCTTTGAATTACCTTTAATAATAATAAAAAAGGGGATTTAGCTAATAATAAAATAAATGTTGTTTCTATGTGTTATTATTTCACACCTTTGGTGCTCACTGCACCAAATTTTTCCAAATACATATATCGCAATAATCCAGCTCCCAATGTTTATCTACCATGCTGGCACCGGTCGCTATGCGCATTTATATTACATAGGTAGCTGCTCATTTTTCTCACGAGGCTGAGTGGGCCCCGTAACGGCCAGTCACGGACTCAATCATTTGCATGATACAATTGTTTTTTTACCCCACCGGGAATCGAACCCAGATCTCCCGCGTGCAGTGACCACTACGCCATGGGAGCTGACTTTAATTACCTTTACTGTTGGAACCATCCTTTGAGTTGGCAGCACTGTTCAGACTGCTTGTAGAGTTGGCAACGCTGGATTCTGTGTTGGTGGGCGGAGCTTCTTTGCTTGTTGTAGAGGTGGTGAAGGTACCACTCGGTATGATGGATGAGGAGAGTTTGAGCACTTTCCATGGTGAGTGAAAACCACAGTCTGAGCTGGTGTCTCCCTGGAAAATGATAAAATTGGAATTGACAATTAGTCCAGTAATACTCATTGAGAAAAAGGTGTCCTAAGAATAAAAACTTGTTCTGAATTGAATTACTGTCTTTATAATTTCACAAGTTTCTCCGCACTAGAATGGTAAGTGCTAGGTTGCAAGTTCGATTCCCGCCTGGGACGGATTTTATCACAAACAGTTAAGGATGATTCTCGGAACGGCTGGCTTTTTCCTATCCTATCTTCCTTCTCTCTTCGCTTTCGGGACGATAAGACCTTGGCAGTTATAGTTCCCTCTGGTAAACCTAAAAAAAAATCTTCCACTTACCTGGGAAGATTTTCTCTTGCGTTTTTGCTGTTTGAGGGTCACATGATCTGAGAGCTTGTCCAAATCTTTCCGCTTCAAAGCTTTCTTGGAGCTGTACTTCTTGCGGAGTGTCTGGAACTTGGCCTGATGCTGAAATACAGTAAAAAATATTTGAATAGGACCAATCAATTGGGTTAATCTGAGGCGGGGGTGGGTAGCTTGTCGCCGAATGAAAAGTAAACCCTCCATAAAAAAACTCAACTGTTAGTAGGCGTCCACAACGGAGTCCCGAGCCTCCAGGCCTAGTCCCGACTCGGAAAATAAACCATGTTAACGAATAGAAGCGGCCTCGAGGGAGCATTGACCATATTATACCCCACCATTGCTGAAAATGAAGAAATTGAGCCGAGTATTTTTTCTGCGAGGGTAGATGATTTTGCGTACCTACATTTTTCATTAAAATCTAACCTCAAAAATTTCAATTGTATCTAAAAAGGCAGGATAGGTTCAAGACTACACATTGGTCCATGGCCCCGCGCACCTACATAGTGACCTTAAAACCCCCTATAAAAAGGAGCCACAACTCATAACTTACCTCCTCAATGGTAGTCTTGATAGCATTGAACCACTCGTTTCCCTCTTCGCTAGTCGTGGGCGAGTACAGGATATACGACACATTCTGACATCTCAGATTGAACAGGCCCTGTTTAAACAAGAGCTTGGTCACCGTGCATTTAGATACGGGCAGGACGCGTTCACATCGCAGCTTCTCGTTCACTTTCCACTCCTTGCAGTACAGAATCATGTCGGTGAGAAGGACGATGTATACGGCGCTTGCCTTCTTGCTGCCGCCTTTCATACTCATCTGGAAAACAAGTGTACCAACATTGAACTGTGGAGTTCATTTCGAAAGGGGGCCCCTAGGAAGCTTCCACAGACCCAAAAGGTCCTTTTTTTCAGTATTATTATTTTAAAGTAAGGAAACTGCAATAGCGCAGGGGTCTTATAGTCCTGAAATCGAAGAGAGGAGAAAGCCAACCGTTCCGAAAACGAACCTTATCCGTTTTAGGATAAAGTTCGACTCTGGCGGGACTCGAACTCGCGATCTACCACTTACGAGGCTAGGCTGGTTACTTAATTAAACAAATGTTAATAGATGAAGTGAAAAAAAGAAGCTAAATGAACTAGAAACTTAAACAGATAAAAATCAGATCATTTCTTCTATACCTACTAAAAAAAAAATCCTCGTCAGTTAAGTAGGTATGTGATCTTCAGCCTTACCTTCATAAGGGTGCCCTCACGCACTAGCTGTCTCCCGGGAACCACAATAGTTGGTTTTCCTCCCGCCAGATTTCTCTGCACCTCCACCAGTCGTGTCATGTGTTGCTGATCCAACACTTGCTGGTTAATATGATCTGTGGTTGATGTTACCAACTCGAGGGCCTCTGAAATTGGAAGAACGAATTTGCTTTAACAATTCAAAACCAAACACATAGGTACATTCGTAGTTTTTTTTTTTTTTTTGAGATATATGATAGAGAGAACTATAATTGCTAGGGTCTTATCGTCCCGAAATCGAAGAGAGAAGGAAGACATGATAGGGGAAAGGCAACCGATCCGAGAACGAACCTTATCCCTTCAGGATAAAATCCACCCCGGACGGGAATCGAGCCCGCGGCCTAGCGCTTACAAGGCAGACGTGCTACCAACCAAGCTAATCAATGTTGTGTGAGGCTAGTAACCAATGGGTGACCATCTGGACAATCACATGTTGCTGGAAAAAAAAAGTAAAACCAATAATCTGCTTACTCAAAACACTAGCATGATGTGGATGATCAGGTGTTGTAAAACCAAGAACTTCCTTGAGTAATAATCTATATCGTGGCACTCTTTGAATAGGTGTGATGAGAAGAGCAGTGATCTTGCTAGACACTTCAGGCCGGCTCTCTTGTTTCGATATGAACGAGCAAAGTTTCTTGTTGCTCTCGGAAAAAAAAAAAAAAAAAAAAAAAAAAAAAAAAAAAAACACAGACCAAGTCATGGGATTGCATTCTATAGTTCTGAGTTTGATTCCAGAGTCATTTGTCTTGAAGCTTGCCCCAACAGCTAATTATTTACAAACCATTATACACAAGTAATCCATAAGAGTCATCATACCTTTATGAGAATATCCAGTTGATGTAGATAAGATTGCTCTGAAACAATGATCTCTTCAATTATCTTGGTTCTCATTTTGTTTTTCCATTGATTGTTGTTTTCTTCAATGTGTCTGTCCAGATCTGTAATAACTGAAAATTCAAAACATTAGGTAGGTACCTATAAGTTGAGTTTTAAAGAGATGAATGATTAATGCAAGTATTAATGAAAGAATTATGCAGCAAGGTAACTGAAACAATGATCTCTTCAATTATTTTGGTTCTCATTTTGTTTTTCCATTGATTGTTGTTTTCTTCAATGTGTCTGTCCAGATCTGTGATAACTGAAAATTCAAAACATATCATAAGGAATAAGTTAGGTTTCAAGGGGGTGAATGATTGATGCAAGTGTAAGTTAAGGGATCATCTAATAAGGTAATGGGATCATGCTTCACCAGTTGAGCTCTTGGGGGAGCCGGGAGCTCATAATCCCATGTCATATTTTTTCCAATATTATTCTTCTCTGTTGAAGATATACTCATGTTACTAGGAAGTTCTGTAATCAGTATCTGCTTGTGAAAAGACAGTAATATTTCAGACAAGTTTGACAAAATGCACTTTTGTATTTACACCTACAGATATCTACTTAGGACTTTAAACTCTTGGGAGTAAGCAAGGTAATGAGATCATCCTTCACCAACTTAGCTCTTAATGAGTCCTTATTCCCATGTCATTTTTTTCCAATATTATTCTTCTCTGTTGAAGATATACTTATGTTACTAGGAAGTTCTGTAATCAGTATCTGCTTGTGAAGACAGTAATATTTTTTCAGACAAGTTTGACAAAATGCACTTTTGTATTTCACCTGCAGTTCTACTTTAGACTTTTACTCTCGGGACAGAGCCAAGTGTATTAAATTTGATACTCACATTTATTTTTTGTCTTCACAGACAGGATTGAGTTCTGATTGATGACCTTCCTCAGTTCTTTACTCAGGGGAGTACTTTGAGGAGTTTTTGGGGGAGAAATAATGCTGTCATTGATGTGTTTCTTCAGACGTAAACTTCTTCGGACAGACATTGTGCCACTTTTGTTACTGGGTGGCTTGGAATGGATGTGGTGCACAACTTGAAAAAGAGAAAAATAAGAACTTTTTTATTTTTTGTCTTCACAGACAGGATTGAGTTCTGATTGATGACCTTCCTCAGTTCTTTACTCAGGGGAGTACTTTGAGGAGTTTTTGGGGGAGAAATAATGCTGTCATTGATGTGTTTCTTCAGACGTAAACTTCTTCGGACAGACATTGTGCCACTTTTGTTACTAGGTGGCTTGGAGTGGATGTGGTGCACGTGCCCAGGGAGAACTGAAAATTGCCGACTTTGGTTGGTCCGTGCACTCGGCTTCCTCCACGTAAGTAAACAGTGAACTATTTGTTGCCAAAGCATGCTTTTTTATTTGTAAGGCGCCTTGAAGTAATGACAAAGTGGTTCCAAGGTACAATAGTTAGAAAAAAAGGGGGAACTGCAATAACAGAGGTCTTATCGTCGCGGAATCGAAGAGAGAAGGAAGACAGGATACTAAAAAGTCAGCCGTTTCTTAACCTTATGTAGGATAACTTTCGCCTCGGGTGGGAGTTAAACCCGCGACCTAGCGCTAACGAGGCAGGCGCCCTACCTTCCAAGTTAACTACGCTGGTTTGTGTAAGTACAGCAAGGTAATGAGATCATCCTTCACCAACTTAGCTCTTAATGAGTCCTTATTCCCATGTCATTTTTTTCCAATATTATTCTTCTCTGATGAAGATATACTTATGTTACTAGGAAGTTCTGTAATCAGTATCTGCTTGTGAAGACAGTAAACAGTAATATTTTTTCAGACAAGTTTGACAAAATGCACTTTTGTATTTCACCTGCAGTTATACTTTGGACTTTTACTCTTGGGACAGAGCCAAGTGTATTAAATTTGATACTCACATTTATTTTTTGTCTTCACAGACAGGATTGAGTTCTGATTGATGACCTTCCTCAGTTCTTTACTCAGGGGAGTACTTTGAGGAGTTTTTGGGGGAGAAATAATGCTGTCATTGATGTGTTTCTTCAGACGTAAACTTCTTCGGACAGACATTGTGCCAAGCTGAAACCAAGACCAGTGCTCCACAGATTAAAGTTGAGCCAGATAGTGAGACTGTTAAAGAACCCAATGTTCCACCCAAACAACAGGTGGAACCTAAAGTTAGAAAGGAGGAAAGTGAACAACCCAAAGTTAGAACGGAAAACAAGCCACTGACCAGTGAAGAAGAAAAGAAAAGAGAATCGGATAAGAGCATGGGACTGACAACTAACACCAAGTGAGTTTGTAAATTTAAATAATAATGATGGAAAAAACAAGCACGGTATTTGTTATTACCAAGGAATTGGGAATATGATTTTAGAAACATTTCAGTTCCTTATTAAAAATAAATATAGAGTGAATTATGAGGGTGGTTTATGAATTAACTGGATTCAAACCACAAACCTCCAGACCTCTAACTAACCACACCACTATTGTTTCTGAGTATCCAAAGACTTCTAAATCCTTCCAACACTGTAATTCCGGCCACTCGTTCTCAGACCATCTGACAGACCTTAATCTGTTGGAATGTGTGTAGCAGAAAAAGTGCCAGAGCTTCACAGAAAAACCTTCAGACCAAGTTCTCTCAGACTTGGTCTGAAGATTTGGCCCTAAGACCTCCCTAACCTTCTGGGAGGTTCTTTGGATTTAAAAAAAAAAAAAAAAAAAAAAAAAAAAAAAAAACACAGACCAAGTCATGGGATTGCATTCTATAGTTCTGAGTTTGATTCCAGAATCATTTCTGTCTTGAAGCTTGCCCAAACAGCTAATTATTTACAAACCATTATACATAAGTAATCCATAAGAGTCATCATACCTTTATGAGAATATCCAGTTGACAATGTGTGTAGCAGAAAAAGTGCCAGAGCTTCACAGAAAAACCTTCAGACCAAGTTCTCTCAGACTTGGTCTGAAGATTTGGCCCTAAAACCTCCCTAACCTTCTGGGAGGTTCTGTGGGGGGGAGAAATGGAATTTAAACATCATCCCTAAACGTTTATTATTTCTTTTTCAGGGATAAGAGATGGAGCCTGATTGACTTCGACATTGGGAGACCTCTGGGCAAAGGCAAATTCGGGAACGTCTACCTAGCTCGGGAGAAATCGTCCAAGTTCGTGGTTGCTCTTAAGGTTCTGTTCAAAGCTCAGATTCTGGAGTCCGAAGCTTCACAGAAAAACCTTCAGACCAAGTTCTCTCAGACTTGGTCTGAAGATTTGGCCCTAAGACCTCCCTAACCTTCTGGGAGGTTCTGTGGGGGGAGAAATGGAATTTAAACATCATCCCTAAAAAACCTCCCTAACCTTCTGGGGGGTTCTGTGGGGGGGAGAAATGGAATTTAAACATCATCCCTAAACGTTTATTATTTCTTTTTCAGGGATAAGAGATGGAGCCTGATTGACTTCGACATTGGGAGACCTCTGGGCAAAGGCAAATTCGGGAACGTCTACCTAGCTCGGGAGAAATCGTCCAAGTTCGTGGTTGCTCTCAAGGTTCTGTTCAAAGCTCAGATTCTGGAGTCCGAGTCGGGAGAAATCGTCCAAGTTCGTGGTTGCTCTCAAGGTTCTGTTCAAAGCTCAGATTCTGGAGTCCGAGGTGGAACATCAGCTGAAACGAGAAATCGAAATTCAAACTCATTTAAGGTACTTCAATCTCTCTAGCTCTTTTACTTGTGTTTCGCCACGGGTTTGTGTTTGAATATTTTAGTGGAAAAAAGTACTTGGGTAAATAGATCCGCACCTGAAGTCGGTCGCGCTACGCACTCTATCCTGGCTTCGCACCTAAAAGGAACGCTATGCAATCGGATCTCTTGATAAACAAGAGAACGTAGGTTTATCCTAGCTGAGACATGAAATTTTGTCCTCATTTGAGAATTAGACCACATAACAATGGAGTTCCAAAAGTTAGGTGATAGAGAATACCTTGGGCTCCATACAGAGAGGAGTGGAGAGCATAAAGCTTTTTGCTCTCCACTCCTCTGTTAGCCTTGGGCTTTACACAGTCTATATGTTTTTCATTTCTTTCCAGACACATGATCAGGTGTTGTAAAACCAAGAACTTCCTTGAGTAATAATCTGTATCGTGGCACTCTTTGAATAGGTGTGATGAGAAGAGCAGTGATCTTGCTAGACACTTCAGGCCGGCTCTCTTGTTTTGATATGAACGAGCAAAGTTTCTTGTTGCTTTCGGAAATATTCTGAAATCAAAAGAAAATGGAGGGATAAGTTTATTTTATTATTATTATTATTTTTTTTTTAGCATTTATTTTGAGAGGGGACTAACATCTTAGATCTTTGCCCCTAGATTTATTTTTTTCTTTTGAAAATAATAAATATTTCTCAACACAAAACAATACCAGCATGCTTTATTGAGGGTAGCCATCAAATAGTTTTAGGTATCATAGGGGCCATGTTCCAACAACATTTTCTTGTTGAGTTCTTCAGTGCACTGAACCAGTAGTTGTGCAATGGAGTGAGTCTATCAGTTCACTTAACTATGTATGTACTTTTGATCTATTTCTGGAGCGACTTGAGATTTGATTATGACTCCTAAAAAAGGACCTGTTGAGGTTGTTTACCTGTAAGATCTGCAAGACACTGTTGTAATTGTATGCATACAGAGCGCCTTGAAGTAATGACAAAGTGGTTCCAAGGTACAATATTTAGAAAAAAAGGGGGAACTGCAACAACAGAGGTCTTATCGTCGCGGAATCGAAGAGAGAGGGAAGACAGGATACTAAAAAGTCAGCCGTTTCTTAAACTTATGTAGGATAACTTTCGCCTCGGGTGGGAATTAAACCTAGCGCTAACGAGGCAGGCGCCCTACCTTCCAAGTTAACTATGCTGGTTTGTGTTGAATTATTTAATTCAATTCCGTTAATAACAAATATAAAAGTACATCTAACTCTATTTAATTCCCCCCTCCCTTTTGAGTAAAAAATAAATAATTTATATGTAATTAAAAAAACTTGCTTGTTTCAGTCGTAAAACCCTGTGTGGTACGCTGGACTATCTGCCTCCCGAGATGGTGAAAGGCACCGAGCACGGCCCTAACGTGGACATATGGAGTCTGGGAGTTCTCTGCTATGAGCTCCTAGTGGGACATCCTCCCTTTGAGGCGGCCTCCTATGAGGAGACCTACGCTCGAATATTGAAGGCCAAATATACGTTCCCCGAGTACGTTTCGAGCCCGGCCCGAGACCTCATTGAGAAGGTGAGACTTCAAATTTATCACTAATAATAATGGCTAGGACCAGAATCAAAGTTTTTTTTCTCCAAGTGGTTTGACAGAGGGAACTGTAACTGCCGAGGTCTTATCGTCCCGAAATCAAAGAGATTTAAGTTTTGCTCCCATTATTATTTTTAAGAATCACATATGACCTTGTTGCTAAATAATTATTTTTAAGGATTGACAGAGGGAACCGTAACAACGCGGGTGTCACCCTCCCGAAATCAAAAAGAGAAGGAGGACAAGATGAGAGAATGCTCCGAGAACAAACCTTATTCCTCCTATGAGGAGACCTACGCTAGAATATTGAAGGCCAAATATACGTTCCCCGAGTACGTTTCGAGCCCGGCCCGAGACCTCATTGAAAAGGTGAGACTTCACATTTATCACTAATAATAATGGCTAGGACCAGAATCAAAGTTTTTTTTCTCCAAGTGGTTTGATAGAGGGCGAGGTCTTATCGTCCCGAAATCAAAGAGATTTAAGTTTTGCTCCTATTATTATTTTTAAGAATCACATATGACCCATCTAGAACACTCTTAAAGTAAGTTTTTCCTCTTATATAGAAATTTTGAGTAAATTTGCCATTGACGCGCCTTATGCATAATTACCAGAACTTTTATAACTACAGAGCAGAGGTTTTATTTTAAGGTAAGTTTTACCTTTTGAATTTATAATTTTTTCAACTTTGGGACTTTGGCCCTTGGCCCTTTTGAAAGTTTTTGATTTTAAGATTTTTGAACTTCTTTTCATTTGAAAACATAACCTCAAACTCAAAATTGGGCAACGGTTTTCGGCAAGGATCTTTTCACACGATGCGAAGCGTTTCGATTTTTCAGTGACAGCCATTAATCGATTTCTGGTTACCGATACCGATATTTCAAATAATCGAAATCGAAATATCGAAAACAGTGACAGCCATTAATCGATTTCTGGTTACCGATACCGATATTTCAAATAATCGAAATCGAAATATCAAAAAGTTCATTTTTAAAAAAAATCCTGGAAAATGTGACCGTTAATACCTGTGCATAAATTGAATTTTCATCTTTTTTATCCTCTTAACTTTAGGATTATAGCAATTTTCTGTGATTTTTCTCTCCTGTTTATAATGGAACTTTAGTTTGTACTTTGTAGTTAGTTTTCTGTCCATTTCTAAACGAGGGAGCTTGGTTTTCAAATCTTTCATTGGAGACTCCATTCAGCCTGTATTGTTCTTCATTCAAAAGAAAGGTAAAACATTCACAACCACCCTACTCTACTCAACAACTGACCCCGACCTCATAAATATTCTGTTGTAAATGAAAGAACCATAATTTTGAAGTAATTATCTACTTGAAAAAAAAAAGAGTTCAAGAAATCAGTGAATGGGGAAGCACTACTACACTTTCTTTTCCTGAAAAACTGAAGTCAAGTGTCTCTAGGTATTGCTGACAAAGTGCCCAAGGGAAAAGAAATTGGTAAGTTGGTTTAAGATTCATTGAAATTGAAAGGTCACTTTTATAACCCAAACTTGCACTGAAAGACACCCCGTAAGAACAATATCTCCAAAGAACTGCAGTAGGTTAACCAAAAGAAATCAAACTAGTGAATCATTGTTTATATCTTTACTTTTTCTTTTCAAATTCCAGATATTGATGAAACTATTTTAACAAGATGAGTAGTTTCACAGGTAAAGAGAATCTGGCTAGCCGTCTGAGAGCAGAAGCCATTCGTTCCCGGTCCAAATCTAAAGAAAGATTTGATGTGCCACTATCAAGAGATCTTACCAACTCTCAGAGAACCAATTACCTACAGAAAAACACAAATAATGCTCCAGATTTGATACCCAAGATAAAACCAACTTTAAGTTCAAGTTCAAACAATGATAAAGGGTTCCTATCCAAAAGACCATCAATGGCACTATCTTCAAAGTCATCGTCAACATCAAATTTGAAATGTGATAAAAGAGACAGTTGAAAACTAATTCTGGCTGAACTGTTTTGTGCCTATTGTCCTACTAAATGGTAATATTGTTATTGTTAAGGCTACTCGAGAGTTGAGCCGGGCTATCTTGTAAGCTACTTCTCGCGGGCTATCTTGTAAGCTACTTCTCGCAAGTCTCAAAACGCTAATAGAACGCCCAAAGTCCTCTGTAAGTCTTGAAATGCTAATAAAACGCTCCAAATGCCAAGTACTGAACTGATATTTATAATTGTATCTATCCTATTCTATTATGGACTACTAACGTGTAATAAAAATGTATTTTTTTAGGAATTATTATACAAATATAGGAAATATTAATTGCATACAAACGTGTGTGTCTCATTTGTAAAGGTAAGGTATTTATTTCTATAAAAGTTACAAAGACGTGATAATCTGTCCTCAAAACTAGGAGGACAAAGCAGCACTCACAGTTAAATGTCCCGAATACGTTCTAGACGGGACGTACCCTTTCAGCTACACCTTAAGTTGCTAAAACAACAATAATAATGATTATTTATACTGCTCGCATAGGACTGAAAAGTCCCTTTACTCCAGCAGTAGGCTACTACTATTATTGTGGTCAAATTCTCAAATTATATTGAGGATAAAATTCCTTACCTCGGCTGGGATTGAACCCACGCCCTCCTGTTTACCAGGCGAACGCCTTGACCACTACACCACCGAGGCAGGACGTGGGACAATGGGACATATAAGTGGTAGGACATGATAGGAACAATGGGACATATAAGTGTGCGTGCTCCTTTAACAGAACTCTGAGAGAGAAAAAGCTCGGGTATTTACATCCAAATTTGAGTAGCTTGAAATACTTTTGACACAAGTTTAATTAAATAGTAAAAATATATTTGTTTAGAAAAGAAAAATTCTGCAGTTGACTGAAAAGGCTTTGTCGTTGCCAAGTGGTCACATGCGTGATAGGAACAGGAACAATAGGGTTCTTCGTGAAACCCAGGGTGGTTGCTTTTGGCTAGAAAATTTTTACGAGTGGATACCCTTCGCACTCAACCTTTGCCAATTCTTCAGCAAGGGAAATTTCAGGCTGGTATCCTCCCTCTCCCAGCCAGCGACGCGACGCTTAGCTTTGTTTAGAAAAGAAAAATTCTGCAGTTGACTGAAAAGGCTTTGTCGTTGCCAAGTGGTCACATGCGTGATAGGAACAGGAACAATTGGGTTGTGAAACCCAGGGTGGTTGCTTTCGGCTAGAACCTTTGCCAATTCTTTAGCAAGGGAAATTTCAGGCTGGTATCCTCCCTCTCCCAGCCAGACTGTTCCTGACTCCTGGATGTAATTTCATCCTAGGACTACAAGCGACGCGACGCTTAGCTAGACCACTTAGCTACGAAATATTAAAAAAATTGTAAAGGTGTGTCTACACTAGAGTCGATCGATATCGCCTGAATGAAACCCACATATAAAAAAATGTAAAGGTGTGTCTACACTAGAGTCGATCGATATCGCCTGAATGAAACCCACATAATTAGGCAAGATTAAAGGATATTTTACCAGCCTAGTTAGCTTGGATGTAGTGCTTCTGTCTTGTAAGCGCTAGGTCGCGGGTTCGATTCCCGCCTAGGGTGAAAAAAATAGGATATTTTTTCTGTCTGGGTCTGACAGGGTTCTCCAAAGAGATCACTTCTAAACAACCATTCAAGTCTGTAAAATTTTGGTGGTATGATGATGTCAATCGACCAGTGTCCGACGCTGCTTAAGATTCAAGTTAAATACTAAATAGTTTCATAAGAAGATAATCTATACGCTATGTACAATACATACAAGACAACAACACACACATGAAGTCAGCACTAACGAAAGGCGCTTTCTGATTGGTTGAAAGGTTTTCGAACCTATGGGGTCCATTAGACTGGTTAGAGTTGGCTGTTTATAGTCCCACAGCCAGTTAAGAAGCTAATATATTTTCATATTCGCTGTGAGAACCTCATGTTTGTTGGTTTAATGTGTTTGAGGACTCAGTCTTCTTCGTCTTCCACATCCCCATCATCCTGAACATCTGGCATGTGTATATTGGACAAGAGATCTCGCATAGCGTCTATCAGAGAATTCACACTTCGTCTCAAATCTACGGAGGCAGATGCCACTCCTCCTGCTCCTGCTGCATCACCTTCATTGCCACCGCCACCAGCTTCGATCCTGCGGAAATAATGAAAATTTGTGAAATATAGCATAATAATATAGCAAGACAATTCCGTAACAGTCTCATACTCGTATATAGGGAAGAAAATGCAAGCATTACACAATAGTAGACATACCTCGCGAGGTGTAAATCCACGTTAACATGAGGTTTTTGAACAAATAAATAAATGCCGTTTCTTTGTGTTATCATATCACAACTTTGGTGCTCACTGCAGCATTTTAGGATTTTTCAAATATTTCAATAATCCTAACACCCAATGTTTATCTACCCTGCTGGCACCCGTCGCTAGAAGTAATTAAAAGGTGTTAAACATAAATAAATAAATAAATGCCGTTTCTTTGTGTTATTATATCACAATAATCCAGATCTCAATGTCTACCTACCATGCTGGCACCGGTCGCTTTGATATTGTACATAGCTACTCATTTTCCTCACGAGGTTGAGTGGCCCCCGCAGCAGCCAGTCATGGAGTCAATCATGATACAAATTTTTTGACCCCGCCGGGAATTGAACCAGGGTTTCCCGCGTGCAAGACCAGCGCCGTGACCACTACACCACGGGAGCTGACTCCTGAGAGAAATCTGAGAAATAATTTAAGGTGGGCTAAAAAAAAAAAAAACAGACTTACCCTGGTTGTATTACATCAGGCAAGGCAGCCGCTTCCTGTGCTACGTTGAACGTAGGCATGAAGCTACGAAAGAATATGGATAGTGTGTGTGGATTATCTATCACGCTAATGCGATTAGTGCTGGGGCGGGTGTACAGATTGACCGAGTCAAGAGGAGGCAGAGGATCGAAACTGAAGATTGGAGATCGGGAGTCCTGGATACAAAACAAAATTATTAGTAAACAAGAAGAAAAAAAAAAAAAAAAATCGAAATCGAAATCTGAAGTCAAAACAGCGAAAAAGTTCATTTTTTTCTTGAAGAGGTTTGCTAGAGGGAACTGTAATTACCAAGGTCTTATCGTCCCGAAATCGAAGAGAGAAGGAAAACAGGGTAGGAGAAAGTCAGCCGTTCCGAGAACGAACGTTATCAGTTCAGGATAAAATCCGCCCCAGGCGGGAATCGAACCCGTGACCGAGCGCTTACAAGGCAGACGCACAAAATGCGCAGAAACGCTTGCGCACAAACAAAGGAAGCGGGAGTCATAAATTATGACGTCATCGCCTACGGGAGCGTATGCCGTGACGTCAAACTTCACGATTTACCGGCATTTTTTTAAATCGATTTATCTCGGTATCTAGAAGTCGTAGAAGAAAAAGAAATATTCCGTTCTTCCTTATTTTTCCTGCTCTATGACTTTGAAACATCACCCAAGTAAGTTGCCATCATTGTTTCTTCTTCATGCATAATAAATAATTATAATTATTACTTCCTCTCTTACCTCGGGAATGATAGCGGTGACATTCTTCACATCGGACAGCACAACGTGTCGTAATATACTCCTCGGTATGGTGGCCTGATAGAGGCGTTGTCTCTTCAGCTTCGCTTCCTCGACACACGGTGCACCTGAGGAAGCAACACAAGCAATGAATTTGCAACCAATTCAGTATACATATTTAAGCTAAAAAAAAGTGTTTACTGTTTAACATAACAGTGAAGGAAGTTTTACTCTCTATTCGGTGACAAACTACCTGCCTTCTGACAATAATAATAATATTGAAGTTTATTTTATATCACATTAACAATAAAATGTTCTTTTGGAATAAATCCCTTTAAGTACTAGAGTACTTTTGGGGAATTCTTCCCTAAACTTTGTTGCTAAATAATTATTTTTAAGGATTGACAGAGGGAAAACCGTAACAACGCGGGTGTTACCCTCCCGAAATCAAAAAGAGAAGGAGGACAAGATAAGAGAATGCTCCGAGAACAAACCTTATCTGTTTAGGATAAAATCCGTCCGTGTCGGGAATCGAACCCCACGACCTAGCGCTTAATGACAGATGCGCTTGTTTTCAAGCTATTTAACAAGGCTGGAGAAATACCTATTCGCCAATTTGACTGTTATGCAGAATCCTTTTTCTAGTTTGACATACTTTTGATCGAGAGCTTCCGTAATTCGTAAGCTTTTAATCGCTCTAACTTTTCAAAAATTTCAATCCTTCGAAATGTGGGTCTATAGAAGAATGCTTCGTGTGAGTTGGGTGGATAACGTGACCAACGTGGAGATCCTCAATCGACTGAAGAAAACAACTGAAATTGTTAAAACAATAAAGACTAGAAAGCTTCAATATCTTGGACATATATCGAGACACCCAGATAAATATGGTATACTGCTTCGTATTCTTAAGGGGAAAGTTAAGGGGAGTAGGGGAAGAGGTAGAAAAAGGAAATCATGGATGCAAAATCTTAGAGAATGGTTCCAGGAATCTAATTCAACGCTGTTTGCTAAAGTGGTGGATAATAATGATTTAGCCAATTTGATCACCAACGTCCAGTAATGGAGATGGCACACTAAGAAGAAGAACGTTTTATAAAGCCCAGTTTTCCCATTTCTTGCCGTTCGCAAATCAACACAAAATTTCAGTAAAAGGACAGGGTAATTATTTAAAGTTAAAACTGGGAGGGAGGTGGTGGGAGTGAGGGAGTGTTTGCTAATTAAATAAAAAATGTAATTACTAAACCGGCGACAATGTTTGCTGTTTGGGGTGGGGGAGTTACATGTATACCTACCACCCCATAAATATTGATATGGATATGGATGGGAGAGGGAGAGAGGGGGGGG
>NW_007379766.1:0-5035 GCF_000475195.1 Diaphorina citri | reverse complement strand
GCGTCGTGGATAGAGTTGGTTTTCCACAGCGTAGGAACAGTGTAAACTGTCGATGTATGGTTTAAAGTTCAGAGATCGAGAATGGCAAGAGCTCAATAAAACAAATGTCTGTTCTGTGTGCTTGGTTACCGACTTTGAAACCTAAATCCGGAGATCCTGGAGTTTTGCACAAAACCGTGATTTTTGACTGGTAACTTTTAAAACTGGCTAATGTAATGAAAGGAAGGATATCCTATTCCTTTCATTTTTGCGTTTGATAGTTAATCCTCGCCAATTGCTGTCCAGTGTGATAACTGATATTAATGTTCTCTTTTGTTATAAAAAAAAAAAAATACATAAAAGAATACTTTTAAATTAATGTAAAGGACTTTGGGCTTACGGAAAATGAAAAAGAAGAAGTTTACTGAACGACTTTAAGTTACCACATTAAAATCGTTGGTGGACAGTCCCGTTAGGTTTAAAGTACAATAACTAAAACGGAGCACAGAAGTTGTCAACATATTGTGGGGACTTAGGCGACTAGATCTCAAAGTAAAACTGTAACTTGAACCCTAAAGACGGTTCACGTCTACTACGAACTTTTTAAATACTTCCCTTAATAATTGTACTCTCCGACAAAACCTGCAAAGGAACGGGTAAGTGGGATACAGTAACTCCGATATTTTTGTAATAAGGAAGATATGACCATGAACCCCCTTTTTTTTTTTTTAGTTAATAATTTAACTATAAAGAAGACATGAATGTGCTTTTTAGTTTCATTAATAGTACTTTATTTATTACATCTATAAAATGTATTTAACATTTTATAAAGCTACTGATATTCCTTATTGACGTAGTCAGTTTCTAAAATCCATGCCATAATCCAGCATAAAACCCTAGAAACATAAATAACATAAACGTGTCAAAAAAAAAAAGATATATATGTATGAGCATATAATATAAATAAAATACAAATGTTTCAATGTATACATATCTTATAAATATATAAAAAAATTACATACATATAATAAAGACGGAGGTACCATTTATCAGGGAGAACCTAAAATGAGTATTGGTGACTCACGTCAAGTATTGCATTTAGCCCAATTCCAGCCCTGTGTGTATTGACGCGGTTGTATATCTGAGTCACAACCTGCCGCTCTTTCTTTTTGTTCTGTAACTTATGATAACCTTTCACAGCCCTGTGCGTAGTGGCGTGGTGCTGCCACGAAGGCGTCACGCCACTACACACAGAGCTGAAAATAGGCTAAAGTTAGGCTAAAGATGTGGATGTACTAGGACAACTCACTTTTATATTTTGTATGGGGTTACACACTTATTTTAAAACATAAGACAATGGCAACCACACCACTTTAAATAAAACAACATTTAACGACCCTGTAAATGAGCATGTACCTTGAGAACAAAAAAAAAAAGAAAAAAAACATTTATAAACATGAGGAACCAACAGGGAATAAAAATAAAATTATACATGACTACAAAACACTATAACATCTCTTCATATCAGTCGCATCCAGTGCAGGCGCCAGGCATGTAATTGGGCAAGTCTTATAGACTAAGTTAGGAAAAGAACCAAAATAAAAACGGGAGAGTTTCGGCAAGGGTGAACACTCAAAAGTGGGCTAAAAAAAGACTTTACAGGACATCGTTTCGTTAAAAATTACTCACAAGGTGTGTGCGTGAAAAAAAGAAGAATCGCAGTTCACCCCATGGTACTCGAGACCATTAATCTAAAGACAAATAAATACTGTATGGATCCCTCTAAAAATGGAAAAAAATAAACAAAAAAAATTTCACAAGTAAAAACATGGAAACTTTACAAATTCCCATAGTAATTTTCGCACTTATGTTATAACAGGAGAGTTTATATTTGGTTGTAAAGTTCGAAACAAAAATATTAGTTTTTATAAGCAAACTCAACAAGGTAACATCAGAGTTTTACCAAAAACACCTTTAAAGAGGGAGAGAAGATTTAAGGACCTCCATAGTAACACCAGTCTGACTTAATGGATCCGTTAAAGCAAGATTACACGACAGAATATTCATAGAGTGTGTACCCGCCTAGATGGTTAGAGTAAACAATGGTAAGGGTTTTAGATAAAATTAAAAATTGCGTTTTTTTTTTTGTAAGAAAAAAAGAGAAACGATTAAAGAGAGATTTCAGGTATGGTTCGACTGACATGATAACTTTTCTCTCTCTCTTTTAGTCTTTTTGTTGTAGGATAGCCTTTAACTTTTTATTACTAAAAGGAATTTTTGTCTCTTTTTACCAAGTACCATGGGGAAAGGGGGATTCTCTCACACTTGCTCCGAACAAGTACAGATCGAGATAGGCTGTTCTCTCTCACCGTGCGCGGAATTTTTGCAAAACGATTTGTTTTTTAGTCGACTATTCGGACAACTTTCGACTTCTTTTCACTAAAAGGAGAAACGACTATTACCCACGCCTTTACATCTCTACACGAAGGTTTATTTTAGTTTTTTAGAGATATTAAGTCATTTTAAGGTAACTTTTTCGATCCTTTGACTAGAGACAGATACACCGACTTGCATAGGTTCAAACTGTCGTTGGCGGTATTTTGACCGCTTTTTGGCGGTTTTTACTTTTTAGCTATATCAACTAAACGGTTAGAGATATTGTAAAAAGTAATTTAAAAGAAAACTCAAATAAGCATCATTATATAGGATAAGGAAAGTCGTGTGATATTCACAACAGATTTTTAAAAGTGAGTTTTTTTATTATTATTTAGAAAGCAATCTATTGATAACTAGAATTATAATACGGCCACGTCACGTCATTTGAGGTGTTTCGTGGTCTCGGTAAGGATTTGTTTCACACAAGCGTCACAATATTTATTCATTTTATTCACATTTTTCGTCCGTTTTCTTAAAATTAATGTCTCCTTTTATACGGTCTTTTCTTTCTTCCTTTGTTCTTACTATTCTCTGATGTTTTCCATCACCCGTTTTCTCGATTTCTCTCCGACTGTCTTTACTTTCACATTTTGTTTCTTCTTTTCTCATATCATTGTTCCCTGCTGTTTCTTCCTTTCCATCCTCTTTCTTTTCTTCTTTTTTGCATCCATCGTTCCTCTCACCATTTCTATCGGATTTATTCTCAAATTTTTCCTCCTTTCTCTCACTATTCCCATTGTCTTTTTTCTCGATTGTTTCTTCTGGCTTATGATCTTTTCCTTCTTTTCTCTCGCCGTTTCTATCTTCTTTCTTCTCGTCAGTTTTTACCTCTTTATCAGCTGTTTCTTGTTTCTCTCCACTAGAATTTTCTTTCTTCTTTTCTTCGGGCGATTCATAGGTGACTTCAACAGTGAAATCATCCAGATCCCGTTTGAGTCTGCGTCGGAAAATGTACGGACCACTGAGTATGAAATATTCACAATAATCTATGTAAGACAAAACGGTCTGGAAATACCGGAACAAGTCCAAGTAGAATTTCTCATCATTCAGAATGGATTTGTTGAGAGGAATGGTGTTTGCACTAGGTTCAGCTGATGAGGTGCTTACACCTTCCTTCCGGGATTCAACACCTGCATTACAACTAGTTTCAGATAGTTTAGATTCTGCGGGACTGTTTTGTTTCAGGTCATTGGATTCGAAAGCTGCGGGATATTGTGTTTTGACGGCTTTGAGTGCTAACTGATAAGCCAGGTAAGTAAAATGTACAGCTTTGCTGAATAGAACACAGAGGTTCCCACACTCCTCGCACAGGTAAGTTTCTTTCCTATCAGCATGATTGTCAAGTGAGGCAAGGTTTGTTCTATCGTAGAATGGTCCCTTCAATATCATCTTCACTTTGCACATGCTTCTCGCACATAGTGGACAGGTGTAGTTGTCTTGCACTGCACTTTGCTCTCCCTGCGCTAGAATACAGTATGGATAGCGGATCAAAGCTTCCACTATTTGCTCGTCATACAAGAGGAAGCAACGGTTCATGGTTTTCATGTACTGCTTGAGAATGGCATTGATTTCACACCAGGGCCGATAGAAGAAACAAGTATCCCTGGCACCTTGCTCGATGTAGGGAAGAAAATTTGAATTCATTGCTTGGGATATGATCACTTGGACGTAGAGATTGAATGAATTTCGATACGCGCTGGAGACCACGAAAGATTTCTCGATGACAAACTTCTCTAGAATTTGTTCGTTTTTGGCTTGATCCAGCTGAAAACTATCTGCTTCCATACCGATATAGATTTTAATCCACAAGTTTGTATCTTCAGAGTGGAAGTTACCAATACAACTATTCTTCTTGAAGATGAAGGAGTATTTACCTTCATCCTCCTGATCCACCAGAACATACACAAACTCTGTGATATTCTTGTCCTCGATGTTAACTTTCCATAGAGGTGGACATGGCTTGAACAGGTCGTGACTTTTGATACAGAAATCTCCCGTGTTGAACACACTCTTCTTACTAACAGCTTCAGTATGAGGACCTTTACTTTTGGCTGACACATAGCGATTCATGTTTTTCTCTGAACAAAACTTCTTTACTGTTTTCAACTGTTGCTCTATTAGACTGTTGATGTCATGTTTCTTTTCTTCACTCGGCCGTTGCCTATCGTCACATTTCCGACTTGACTTTTGTTTTGATGAGAGTCTACCCCTCTCAGGATAAATGTTGGTACTGCCTGACTCTGGAATGATGACACCTTGGTTCGGTGTTATATTCAAGGTGAGCTGAGGTTTCGTTTGATTGTCAACACTGGTACTTGGTTGTAATGTATTTCCAATAAAGCGGTACTTCATATTTGAATTGGGGAGCTGTTTCATATGCACTGACTTGAGATTTTTATCAATCGACCTGCAACCCTTCTCTGTATTTCCCAGGTTGTTCGTTTGTTCATTTTGAATCAGACCTTGTTTGGTGGGATCCTGCTGATGACATTTGACAGTATTCTCTGTGATAACACTCTCTCTTGACGTTACTATTGCTTCATGAGATACGAGGGTAGTGGATAGTGCAGGATAACTTGTACTTTGTCTTACATTTGACACCTCTTGACTTCGAGGAGGT
>NW_007379765.1:36480-40370 GCF_000475195.1 Diaphorina citri | reverse complement strand
CAGTCAATGAGTCAGACCCCGATCCCCTGTAGCTTTGGGGAGATTCGCAGAGCTAGATGTTTTAGGATCTGACTCATTGATCGAGTAGTCCACTGAGAAGAGTAGTTCTTTTTCACAACACACTCACTCTTCACACATATCTGCTCCCAGTACACTTGATTTCGTGCATACTTCTTGACGTAGGAAAACAACGCCTCATGGTAATATTCCAGCTGAAGTTGGGTGTGTAAATTATTTACTACTCTTCACATGTCATAAATTGTCATATTTTCATATAATGTCATAAATTGTCATATTTTCAAGTCACCTTGTCATTTATTCAAGGTGCAAATTGCTTTTACTTGTACCTCTTGCGAAGGTCACTGTGTCACAGAGATTTATCATAGGGGCTGTCGCTTTTTGAAATGCGATCCCCTGGCCATTGGGAATTTCATTTCTTTAGGAGTCGCACTGCAAAAGTTGCTAGTCTCCAGGTAGGTAAATTACATCAGTCTTATCACTTAACACTCAAGACTGTGGATACACCTAATCAGATCTACATGTAAAGAGACTACTGTCTTTGAGTCTGATCATACCACGAACGTTGCGTCGTAAAACGAGAAATGTGATCCGGTGTAACCGCAGCCCAAGTTACTGAAGTTTTATGGTGAAAACAATATTCCTTCTCCAAAATCCTCATAAAGTCTGGGAGGCGACTAGTATCACGTCACGTGAGGGCAGTGTGGATATCATGAACGAAATTACCTACAATATTATGGAAAAAATTTGAACTACATCTTTCCGACTCCCCATGAGCTCGCGTGACTTGATAGTAGTGTGTTTCTACCTTCAGGTAAACTGCAAATCCCTTCGGGACCTTACCCTGGCCTCGATCCAACGTTCTCTGGCTAGCAAGTAACAAACCCGACTGTTCCGTATACTCCAGTACTCTGGTTCTGTAATTCTGTTGCTAGAACATTCAGTGGGAGTGTGTGTGGGTGACTCATAACAGCAAGTGCCTTGTCAGCTCTAATCTAGCAGAGATCTTAATGGAATTCAAATCTGGTACGAAATAAATTGACCATAACGGCCTCGAACTCGCAGACTCATAGGTTACAAGGAAACTCTCTTGGATGATATAAGGGGTGCAGTTTTCAATTAGTATAAAGCACGGGAGGTTAGGTTACAGTAATGCATTGCATAGGCATATTTCTTGATTCACTTGGAGTCTGATAAATTCATAGACACTAATTAACATTTATCTGTCATGTAATCCAACATACAACAGTTATAGGAAAAGAACCAGCCTGTCCACAAAATACCTACTATCATTCAAAGAAATAACTGTCCTATGTAAAATTCCCTTTTGATAAAGAATTAACATGAAATTCCATCTAAGAAGCGTAAAATTATCTCTCGAAGAAAAGGCTTATTAAAAAAAACGAGGGGACACACTGCCCGCCTTATAAAAAAAACGAGGAACACAAACCTGTGTATTTAAACATTGAAAGATAATACGTATTGGTAGTAAACAGTGCTTTCTCTCTATAATAAAAATATCACCTCTCATTTTCCCTCCTATCCTGTATCACCTGGTAGCAGTTTACTTCCCCCCACACTCTCTTTCCCTATGTACTTTCCATTGCATTTTTCCCTGCTCTCATTTGTCACGGACTTCCTCCCACATCCACCACTTCTCTGCAATATCGTAAAAAAAGACATAAGGACACAATATATCTCCTGGAACTAGAAGAAGGAAGAGGGAGAAGAGGAAGAGAACGGAAGAAGAAACGGACTTAGGAGAACGAAAGAAAGCCAGAAATACAATGCAGGAAAAAAAAATAACAAGAAGGAGGAGGAAGAAGTGAAGAAAGACGAGAATGACAAGGAGGAAGGGAAGCTTTTGGAGCAGGTGGCAGATGATGGGTAGGAGAAGGAAGAGTAAAAGATGGTGGAGGCGAAGAAGGAGGAAGAAAAGGAGAAGCGGAATAGGACGAGGAAAAGGAACACGAGAATGACAAAGAGGAAGAGGGAAGGGAAGGTTTGGGAGGAGGTGGCGGTTTAGTAGGAGAAGGAGGAGTAAGAGACAGTGGAGGAGAAGAAGGAGGAAGAAAAGGACGAGGAAGAGGAAAGAAAGGAAGAGAAGGTTTGGGAGGTGGCAGATGGGTAGGAGAAGGAGGAAGAAAAGGAGACGCGGAATAGGACGAGGAAGAGGAAAGAAAAAGGAAGGACTCAAACGTCACACAATTGAAATGAAAGTCAACTCAGAGAAGCTGCATAAGTTTCAATTGAATTTTCCATTGTTCTTTTTCTCTTCCTTTTTTTTCCGAAACAATAATTTTCATTAAAAGAAGACGCTAGGAATCGAGCGGGGACCTTTTGACATACATTGTACGTAATTTATTAAGTCTGCGTTTTTATTTATTGCGTTCTGAACACAGTGCAAAAATTGTGTTTTACAATTTCTCTTTATTCCCGATACAAGTCCTGCGCTGCCATATATGACCCTGGTATCAGGAAACTTACTTTCCGTGACCTTTTCATCAAAGAAGAACACCAGTAACTTCTTTTCAAGATGAATCTTCGCAAAGTCACGTCAGAATCTATCAGTATGTTTCATCAATAAGTTAGTTCGACTGCTACCGAATTTGCCAGGATGCTGAATGTCTTTAGTGCACAAGACATTGACATCTGGGACTCTGGGAAAACAAAGTCACGTCAGAATCCATTAGTATGCTTCACCAGAGGCCGTCAGAGTACATTTCTTCAATAAGTTAGTTCGACTGCTACCGAATTTGCCAGGATGCTGAATGTCTTTAGTGCACAAGACATTGACATCTGGGAAAACAACTGAGTGTGCCTCCTTTTGAGTGGAGCCGCATTCACATTTTGTCGTAGTTTCTGTATTCTTACTTAAGTTCTTTCTACATTTGGACAACCCACTACCCCAGTTAAGAGGCTGTTCATAGTTCTCCATATGCGATAGCACAAACTGATGCACATATATCTTGTGTAAGGTCCCTGGAGATCCTCAAAATGTTCTAGGTTACAGGACTTGATTTTGAAAGCACGACTTCTCCCAGATCCTAAGGAAGAGGAGTACTCAGTCTACATTTCTACAGTAAGAATGTCAATGAAACGTAACATATGAGGTAAGTACTCCTATACGTACTATAGTAAAGATGAAAATGAAACGAACACATGAGATACACAGAGGGTAGGTACACCAGACAGAGTTCAAATAATTACATCCACACCAGACCATATGAGGTAAGTACTCCTATACGTACTAGTAAAGATGAAAATGAAACGAACACATGAGATACACAAAGGGTAGGTACACCAGACAGAGTTCAAATAATTACATCCACACCAGACATCACACATGGCCCACCTAATTATCAAAGAGACCATAGAGAGAGGGAGGAAGAGAGGGAGGAAGAGAGAGAGAGAAAGAGAGAGAGAGAAAGAGAGAGAGAGAAAGAGAGAGAGAGAGAGAGAAAGAGAGAGAGAGGAGAGAGAGAGAAAGAGAGAGAGAGAGAGAGAGAGACAGCGTTGAGCACACTTCTTGAGTTACGAGTATGTTGGAGTTCGAGTAAAATGTATAGTCTATGTTAGAGTAGTATGTTTAGTTGAGGAAATGAGTAATAAATCAGTTGCAGTATACCACACTCAAGTTATGATATGCTGCGGAGACATAGGAGGGTGAAGTCGCTACACTGGAGCACAAACAATCATGTGAGGCCCTTCATTAGAGGGGTTTATACAGTGTCACCCAAAATCATGTGGCAGCCCTGGAATCGTGGAAGGCCCCTTCATTAGAGGGGGTTTATACAGTGTTACCCGAAATCATGTGGCGGCCTTACGATCATGCAAGGCCTCTTTATTAGAGAAGAGGATTATGTCGTGTC
>NW_007379765.1:0-35215 GCF_000475195.1 Diaphorina citri | reverse complement strand
AATTAAATACGTGTAAAAGACGAGTATAGTTATTTCCCCCAATACATTTCTATAGAACAAAAAATGACAGCGCCGCAGGCGAAATTTTTTTCGAGAAAATTTAAGTAGCTCCTTCAAGGTTGCATACTATTTTTTACTGACCAAAGTCTTTTTCTCGTTTTATAGGCTTTGAAATATTCCCAAAACTTTTTTAAACAAAATTTCAGCGCCGCAGGCGAAATTTTTGAGAGATTATAATATGTTGCCCCTTCATGGTTGCATACTTTTTTTTTATTGAAATCTTTCTTTGTCTTTTTTTAGGCTTTGAAAAATTCCCTGACTTTTGCTCTCATTTTGTCACGGACTTCCTCCCACATCCACCACTTCTCTGCAATTCTCGTAAAAAAAAAGAAATAAGGAAGACAAAACCCCCTGGAACTAGAAGAAGGAGAGGGAGAAGAGGAAGAGAACGGAAGAAGAAGAAGAAGAAGATGACGGAGGAGGAGAACGAGAGAAAGCAGAATACAATGGGGAGAAAAAAAATAACAAGAAGGAGGAGGAAGAAGTGAAGAAAGACGAGAATGACAAGGAGGAAGGGAAGGTTTTGGAGCAGGTGGCAGATGATGGGTAGGAGAAGGAAGAGTAAAAGATGGTGGAGGCGAAGAAGGAGGAAGAAAAGGAGAAGCGGAATTGCAAATCCCCTCGGGACCTTACCCTGGCCTCGATCCAACGTTCTCTGGCTAGCAAGTAACAAACCCGACTGTTCCGTATACTCCAGTACTCTGGTTCTGTAATTCTGTTGCTAGAACATTCAGTGGGAGTGTGTGTGGGTGACTCATAACAGCAAGTGCCTTGTCAGCTCTAATCTAGCAGAAATAACAAGAAGGAGGAGGAAGAAGTGAAGAAAGACGAGAATGACAAGGAGGAAGGGAAGCTTTTGGAGCAGGTGGCAGATGATGGGTAGGAGAAGGAAGAGTAAAAGATGGTGGAGGCGAAGAAGGAGGAAGAAAAGGAGAAGCGGAATAGGACGAGGAAGAGGAACACGAGAATGACAAAGAGGAAGAGGGAAGGGAAGGGTTTGGGAGGAGGTGGCGGTTGAGTAGGAGAAGGAGGAGTAAGAAAAGGACGAGGAAGAGGAAAGAAAGGAAGAGAAGGTTACCCATCTGCCAGGTAGGAGAAGGAGGACTAAAAGATAGAGAAGGCGAAGAAGGAGGAAGAAAAGGAGACGCGGAATAGGACGAGGAAGAGGAAAGAAAGAAGGAACACGAGAATGACAAAGAGGAAGAGGGAAGGGAAGGTTTGGGAGGAGGTGGCGGTTTAGTAGGAGAAGGAGGAGTAAGAGACAGTGGAGGAGAAGAAGGAGGAAGAAAAGGACGAGGAAGAGGAAAGAAAGGAAGAGAAGGTTTGGGAGGTGGCAGATGGGTAGGAGAAGGAGGAAGAAAAGGAGACGCGGAATAGGACGAGGAAGAGGAAAGAAAAAGGAAGGACTCAAACGTCACACAATTGAAATGAAAGTCAACTCAGAGAAGCTGCATAAGTTTCAATTGAATTTTCCATTGTTCTTTTTATGGATACTTGATTACTATTTCCATTCAACCTCATCCTTTTGGATAGATAACCCGCATCCTTCCTATTCCTTCATTAATGTCACCATGTATTAGAGAAGCTTCAAAGAAAACGAGAAAATGGTCAATAATGTCGTCCGTAAAAGTTTGGTCTCCAATGGTCAATCAAAGGAATAGCTGCTGAAAGCTTGACGGTGGAGGAGAAGAAGGAGGAAGAAAAGGACGAGGAAGAGGAAAGAAAGGAAGAGAAGGTTTAGGAGGTGGCAGATGGGTAGGAGAAGGAGGACTAAAAGATAGAGAAGGCGAAGAAGGAGGAAGAAAAGGAGACGCGGAATAGGACGAGGAAGAGGAAAGAAAGGAAGGACTCAAACGTCACACAATTGAAATGAAAGTCAACTCAGAGAAGCTGCATAAGTTTCAATTGAATTTTCCATTGTTCTTTTTCTATTTCAACTTCATCCTTTTGGATAGATAACCCGCATCCTTCCTATTCCTTCATTAATGTCACCATGTATTAGAGAAGGTTCAAAGAAAACGAGAAAATGGTCAATAATGTCGTCCGTAAAAGTTTGGTCTCCAATGGTCAATCAAAGGAATAGCTGCTGAAAGCTTTTCACTGCAGCTTTCCCACAGATATACAATGTTGGATATAGATAACTCGTTTGCAGAGAACGTAAAGTTTGGGTCGTTTGATGTGTGTAAGTTTGGCGAAAAGTACATGCAAAGTAGTTCCCGTAGAATTCTCTCAATGTTCTAATGGAGAAAAGTTTGCACACAGTGATATCTTGAAGACACAGGCCCGCTGATATGTAGACCTTATGAGTAGGTAGTTTAGTCAAATGTTGAACTCACTCAGAAAATAATCAGCCCAATGTGTATACATATTTAGAAAATAATCATGACATTTTTTCTTTTTCTTTTTAAATTCCCTCCCGAGGTCGGAAAAGCTAGCAGCATATAATTGGCCATCTGAATGGTCGCCCGCCCGAATACCAACCGCATATAAGGGTGCTTAACTTCAGCGATCCATTGGGAAATTACTGAGTTTGACGTGCTATTGCCGCTAGTTTGAGACATTGAATGTTCCTATACCGGCGCGCGGCGCGTTGTTTCTATTGTATTCAATTTTTGCCAAGTTTCCTCATTAGTCTGAAAAACAAGAAAACGTTAACGATCTCCGAGATTGTTTCAAAAAGGGAGAGCATTAGTATTCAAAAATTTCAGAAACAAAACAGTTGAAAACTTCAAGAACTTTATGTTTAGCAGGATTCGCAAACATGTATAGGTAAGTTTAGCTTCTCCACCTGTTTGTTGCCGGAGGAACCCATAGTTCTGTTGTTGCCCATATTTTTAAGCGCAGTTGCAAAAAAGCATCTTGAATGTACCGACTGTTTTGGTCCCCTCGTCTTATCCACTGTTATTGCGAGTAGATACCTACCTAATATGTACTTGGGAGACAAGACGTGCAGAAGACTTGAGAGAAGGGAGGAGACGTTATATATAGGATAAAGGAGTACAACGCCAAACCCATATAAAATTGAGAGAAAGGTTCAGTAAACGAGGAGGAATAATAATGTAAACTTCAAAACCTCATTTTAAGTATCTCAATTTCACTTCCATTTCTTCGTTTTGGTGACCCTTTCAAATCATATCTTCTAACTTGCCATCTACTTATATTTCTGTTCGCTTTTTTTATTGGATTTTCATGTAAACTTTCGTTTCTCTCCCTCTGTCTCCAGTATTTGTTTTAGCTTACAAGGACTGTTTTGGTCCCCTCAAGTCTTATCCACTGTTATTGCGAGTAGATACATATGTACCTACCTAATACCTAATATGTACTTAGGAGACGAGAAGTGCAGAAGACTTGAGAGAAGGGAGGAGACGTTATAAATAGGAGGGTATGGAGGGGTAGGATAAAGGAGTGCAACGCCAAACCCATATAAAATTGAGAGAAAGGTTCAGTAAAAGAGGAGGAATAATAATGTAAACTTCAAAACCTCATTTTAAGTATCTCAATTTCACTTCCATTTCTTCGTTTTGGTGACCCTTTCAAATCGCACTGTTTTGGTCCCCTCAAGTCTTATCCACTGTTATTGCGAGTAGATACCTACCTAATATGTACTTAGGAGACGAGATGTGCAGAAGACTTGAGA
The DNA here is from genome assembly GCF_000475195.1 of Diaphorina citri. Lineage (NCBI taxonomy): Eukaryota > Metazoa > Arthropoda > Insecta > Hemiptera > Psyllidae > Diaphorina > Diaphorina citri. Next base: position 31,518 of record NW_007379765.1, on the reverse strand, counting down.
GAAGGGAGGATACGTTATATATAGGAGGGTATGGAGGGGTAGGATAAAGGAGTGCAACGCCAAACCCATATAAAATTGAGAGAAAGGTTCAGTAAAAGAGGAGGAATAATAATATAAACTTCAAAACCTCACATTTTAAGTATCTCAATTTCACTTCCATTTCTTCGTTTTGGTGACCCTTTCAAATTTCAAATCGTCAACCTTTGCCGTTCCAGGAAAGTCCCTGCTCTCAGAAAACATCAGTTGCTCGAAATCCCAGAGTCCCTTTGTAAAACCTCATGAGTACGAAATACAAGTTAGATAATGAGCGCGTGTGGTTTTCACCCAGGACGAAACTCTCTTTCTGCCTGATGTGATGTGTACTGGAAAACTTTTCCATTGTATATGTATATGCCAGTCAAGATACAGGGTTTGTCCTTTCTAGCAACAAGTTCAGATGGACTATTGCTCCGTTACCTTAAGGTCGAGTACAAAGACCTGACTTCAAGGGGAGAAGGACTGAAAGTTGAGCCACATGGTGACCTATACAAGTATACATCTGTTAAGCTTATAAGAATCTACTCTGTTGTGGTAGAGCTATCAGATAAAATAATGAGTACCAACGAAAATCGATGCCTGTCATCCTGGTTTTACACAGTAGATTCTTACTAGCTTAACCTAGTTATCAAACTAAAAACAGTTATCAAACTAAAAACATAAACGAAACTCAAAATGTTGATCGAGAGCGGAACATTTCTCTCCCGCAGTCTCTGCACTCTGTGTATTTCTTATGGAGATTTTAGCGATCAAAAATTGATCATATCTCATAACAAGTTCAGATGGACTATTGCTCCGTTACCTTAAAGTCGAGTACAAAGACCTGACTTCACACTTCAAGGGGGGAAGGGGACTGAAAGTTGAGCCACATGGTGACCTATACAAGTGTACATCTGTTAAGCTTATAAGAATCTACTCTGTTGTGGTAGAGTTATCCAGGAAACCCATGTAAAGTGAGAAGTATCTGAATTTGGACCTGTTTATTCTATCACCCGTATCTCTTAGATTCGTAAGAAATAAGGAAGACAAAACCCCCTGGAACTAGAAGAAGGAGAGGGAGAAGAGGAAGAGAACGGAAGAAGAAGATGGAGGAGGACGAGAGAAAGCAGAATACAATGAGGAGAAAAAAAAATAACAAGAAGGAGGAGGAAGAAGTGAAGAAAGACGAGAATGACAAGGAGGAAGGGAAGGTTTTGGAGGAGGTGGCAGATGATGGGTAGGAGAAGGAAGAGTAAAAGATGGTGGAGGCGAAGAAGGAGGAAGAAAAGGAGAAGCGGAATAGGACGAGAGCGTTATTATTACTTTTATTACTATTGTCATGTCTTGTTATAATGTCCTGGCTTCTTAACAGACTTCAAGTAAGAAAGAAATCCAATGTCCTTGACTAGAAAATAAGATCTCACGGTTCCAAAGCAAGATCATAGAATAAGCCTCTCAAATAAGTATAGAAACATAGAAAGAGTTTTATATATAAGGAGTATATGTATAATGAAAACCAGTCTCTTAAATAGAATCTGATGGAATAGAATAGGTTACAGTTAGTGCTACCAAATTACTGCCTAGAATCAGTGGCACTTTTGATCTAGGTACATCCTTAAACGGACCTCTTCAAAGAATAACAAAAGTCAACACACAGAATTGTGAAGGCGAAAGGAGGAATAAAGAAATGAGGAAAGAGGAAGAAAGAAGGAGAGAAAAAGAGATCGGGAGCTGACGGAGAGACAAGGGGAAAGAGAGAGGGAGGGAGAGAACGAAATAAGCAAAGAAGGAGAGACGAAGAGAGAAAGGTGAGAGAAGGAGATGAAAAGGAAGAAAGAAGGTGAGAAACAGAAATCAAGAGCTAATGGAGGGATCTGCGAACAACGAGGGTTTTCCATTAGCAAATTATCCAGCAGGGAAATTTTCCAAGGGGGGGGGGAGGTACAAGACAAACCGTGAGGGAACGAAACGAGGAAACAGCGCGAAGGCGAAAGGAGGAAAGAGGAAGAGACAAGGGGAAAGAGAGAGGGAGGGAGAGAACGAAATAAGCAAAGAAGGAGAGACGAAGAGAGAAACGTGAGAGAAGGAGATGAAAAGGAAGAAAGAAGGTGAGAAACAGAAATCAAGAGCTGATGGAGGGAGGGATAGGGAGAGAGAGAAAAGGAGGCGAGGTAGAGTGAATTAGAGGGATGAGGATAGGAGAGAGGGGGAAGGGAGACAGTGAGGACAGAGGAGGAACACAAAGTGAGAAAGAAAAGGGAGAGAAATAAACGTTATACGAAACATTTCAAACAATAACATGGAATACAACAGGTATGGCCACAAAATTCATGGTATGTTTCCGCGGTCGAAAGCCTGCAGTGAAGGCAAACACTCCTGACGTAAAGTTTCATCTATCTATGTATCTATATATTTATCTGGGTATGAGGTAGAGTGAATTAGAGGGATGAGGATAGGAGAGAGGGGAAAGGGAGACAGTGAGGACAGAGGAGGAACATAAGGTGAGAAAGAAAAGGGAGAGAAATAAGCGTTATACGATCAAACAATAACATGGAATACAACAGGTATGGCCACAAAATTCATGGTGTGTTTCCGCGGTCGAAAGCCTGCAGTGACGGCAAACACTCCTGACGTAAAGTTTCATCTATCTATGTAAGTAGGTATCTATATATTTATCTGGGTATCTGTACCCACCCATGTTTTTGGCATTTCCACTTGAAATAATTTCGAAGCTCGCTCGGTTGCTCCCTCTATCTTTCTTTCCTGCTTTCTCTCTCTCTCAAATATTCACAGGGTAACTTTAAATGGGATACAAAGGAAGGAAACGAGTTAAATTGATTGCTTTGGTGAAAAAAGGAGATATTATTGTAATTGTAAAATGGAGGGAGGGATAGGGAGAGAAAGAAAAGGAGGCGAGGTAGAGTGAATTAGAGGAATGAGGATAGGAGAGAGGGGGAAGGGAGACAGTGAGGACAGAGGAGGAACATAAGGTGAGAAAGAAAAGGGAGAGAAATAAACATTATACGAAACATTTCAAACAATAACATGGAATACAACAGGTATGGCCACAAAATTCATGGTGGTATCACAAAATTCATGGTGTGTTTCCGCGGTCGAAAGCCTGCAGTGAAGTGAAGGCAAACACTCCTGACGTAAAGTTTCATCTATCTATGTATCTATATATTTATCTGGGTATCTGTACCCACCCATGTTTTGGCATTTCCACTTGAAATAATTTCGAAGCTCGCTCGGTTGCTCCCTCTATCTCTCTTTCCTGCTTTCTCTCTCTCTCTCTCTCAAATATTCACAGGTTAACTTTAAATGGGATATAAAGGAAGGAAACGAGTTAAATTGATTGATTTGGTGAAAAAAGGAGATATTATTGTAATTGTAATTAGCTAATTAGACATACTGAATGGGTATAACCAACTATCAAACATGTACTTTGAATGAGCAGTTCCTAAACAATTTTCCAGGATTGTCCTCGATAGATTGTCCAATTATCCGCGGCGGACATCTCGCCATTTTGAATTTCAAAAAATCTTAAAGGTGAGCTAATTAAACCTCCATTTTACCCTTTTTTGGGGGGCACTTGTCTTGGCCCTAGTTTGGAGCCCCCTGTTGGAGGGAACAACAGAACTTCAAAAGTCAGAGCATAGGGTTATGGGTACTGAATTATTCATAAGTATTGTATTGTATTTCCACCGAGTATTTTTCAAGCATTCTGGCGGAGTTGAAAGTGAAACCTTTCGGGAGAAAGAGAGAACTTTTTGTTTACCATTTTGTACTCGTTTTCAAACAAAAAGTGTTTGAAAAACAAAAACAATACCTCAGTATCGTGTTAAGGACTCATTAACCACTTCCTCTCTCGTAGGTATATGAAGAGTGAAAACAATTCTGTTTCTTCCTATTGAGAGTGTAGAATTTCCGAGAGTGACATCGAATACTCATGAGAAAGCCACCAGAGTTCCGGAGTACCTTTCTATCCCTTAGCCTGTTGCAAGCCCCTAGTCCAGAACTGGGAATATGCCAGAAAGGGGCCGTTCCAGGAAAGTCCCTGCTCTCAGAAAACATCAGTTGCTCGAAATCCCAGAGTCCCTTTGTAAAACCTCATGAGTACGAAATACAAGTTAGATAATGAGCGCGTGTGGTTTTCACCCAGGACGAAACTCTCTTTCTGCCTGATGTGATGTGTACTGGAAAACTTTTCCATTGTATATGTATATGCCAGTCAAGATACAGGGTTTGTCCTTTCTAGCAACAAGTTCAGATGGACTATTGCTCCGTTACCTTAAGGTCGAGTACAAAGACCTGACTTCAAGGGGAGAAGGGGACTGAAAGTTGAGCCACATGGTGACCTATACAAGTGTACATCTGTTAAGCTTATAAGAATCTACTCTGTTGTGGTAGAGGACGAAACTCTCTTTCTGCCTGATGTGATGTGTACTGGAAAACTTTTCCATTGTATATGTATATGCCAGTCAAGATACAGGGTTTGTTCTTTCTAGCAACAAGTTCAGATGGACTATTGATCCGTTACCTTAAGGTCGAGTACAAAGACCTGACTTTAAGGGGAGAAGGGGACTGAAAGTTGAGCCACATGGTGACCTATACAAGAATACATCTGTTAAGCTTATAAGAATCTACTCTGTTGTGGTAGAGCGTAGAGCTATCAGATAAAATAATGAGTACCAACGAAAATCGATGCCTGTCATCCTGGTTTTACACAGTAGATTCTTACTAGCTTAACCCATCTTTTGAGGCTGTTTGCATCTACACCTAAGCCTCGGAGTGGGCTTTTTTTGTATGAGAGTCTCGGTCAGTCACCCATCCAAACACCAGAGACACCAACACACGCGAATGCTCAACAATTCACCAACATTGGAACTTGGAACACCCTGTCTCATTTAAACTCCACAGTTAGATAGAGCGTTTAAAAATCCAGGCGATGTAAAACAGAACTTCGCATCTTGAGCGTCTAATACCGTTCGGTGTCCATAAAAAAACCTTAGCTTATATTTTAAAGGTTTGAAAGAACAGAACTTCGCATCTTGAGCGTCTAATACCGTTCGGTGTCCATAAAAAAACCTTAGCTTATATTTTAAAGGTTTGAAAGAAAAAAAAAAATCGTTCATAAACCCTCCATTTTAAAAAATACGTGCCATGTTCACAGACAATCATCTTACTCCGGTAGGTGCTCATAAATACAACAGATTATTATGATTAAAAAACATCAGAGAACTCAGGAAAGCCAAGTACCTATATATAGAGGTAGATCCTCGCTTGTGGAAAGCTCCGTGCTCCGTGGAAAGGTTGGGCGAATGGGATGGGTGCTTGGTTATTGAAAAAATACGTGCCATGTTCACAGACAATCATCTTACTCCGGTAGGTGCTCATAAATACAACAGATTATTATGATTAAAAAACATCAGGGAACTCAGGAAAGCCAAGTACCTATATAGAGGTAGATCCTCACTTGTGGAAAGCTCCGTGCTCCGTGGAAAGGTTGGGCGAATGGGATGGGTGCTTTGATATTGGGGATCTTAGGTGGGAAGGAGAGTACTTGGGATCTTAGGTGGGAAGGGGGATAAGTTTGGAAGAATGGGTACTAAGAGTTTTAGGTGGGAAGGAGGGAAAGCCAAGTATATCAGTATTCTGTAGAAATAGCTACTAGTTTTAAGTCAAGCTCCATAGGTTGGGTGGGATAGGTACTGGAGATCTTAGATGGGAAGGGGACTACTTGGGATCTTAGGTGGAAAGAGGGAAAATTAGGGAGGATGGGTACTGGGAATTTTAGGAAGGTGGGAATTTCAGGAAGGTGGGAATTTCAGGAGGGTGGGAACTTCAGGAGGGTGGGAATTTCAGGTGGGTTATCTTGAGGTTGCCCCCTAGTGTCAGACCCACGGATCAGTGCACCTGAGTCTGCGAACAACGAGGGTTTTCCATTAGCAAATTATCCAGCAGGGAAATTTTCCAAGGGGGGGGGGAGGTACAAGACAAACCGTGAGGGAACGAAACGAGGAAACAGCGCGAAGGCGAAAGGAGGAAAGAGGAAGAGACAAGGGGAAAGAGAGAGGGAGGGAGAGAACGAAATAAGCAAAGAAGGAGAGACGAAGAGAGAAACGTGAGAGAAGGAGATGAAAAGGAAGAAAGAAGGTGAGAAACAGAAATCAAGAGCTGATGGAGGGAGGGATAGGGAGAGAGAGAAAAGGAGGCGAGGTAGAGTGAATTAGAGGGATGAGGATAGGAGAGAGGGGGAAGGGAGACAGTGAGGACAGAGGAGGAACATAAGGTGAGAAAGAAAAGGGAGAGAAATAAGCGTTATACGAAACATTTCAAACAATAACATGGAATACAACAGGTATGGCCACAAAATTCATGGTGTGTTTCCGCGGTCGAAAGCCTGCAGTGAAGGCAAACACTCCTGACGTAAAGTTTCATCTATCTATGTATCTATATATTTATCTGGGTATCTGTACCCACCCATGTTTTTGGCATTTCCACTGAAATAATTTCGAAGCTCGCTCGGTTGCTCCCTCTATCTCTCTTTCCTGCTTTCTCTCTCTCTCTCTCTCAAATATTCACAGGTTAACTTTAAATGGGATATAAAGGAAGGAAACGAGTTAAATTGATTGATTTGGTGAAAAAAGGAGATATTATTGTAATTGTAATTAGCTAATTAGACATACTGAATGGGTATAACCAACTATCAAACATGTACTTTGAATCAGCAGTTCCTAAACAATTTTCCAGGATTGTCCTCGATAGATTGTCCAATTATCCGCGGCGGACATCTCGCCATTTTGAATTTCAAAAAATCTTAAAGGTGAGCTAATTAAACCTCCATTTTACCCTTTTTTGGGGGCACTTGTCTTGGCCCCAGTTTGAAGCCCCCTGTTGGAGGGAACAACAGAACTTCAAAAGTCAGAGCATAGGGTTATGGGTACTGAATTATTCATAAGTATTGTATTGTATTTCCACCGAGTATTTTTCAAGCATTCTGGCGGAGTTGAAAGTGAAACCTTTCGGGAGAAAGAGAGAACTTTTTGTTTACCATTTTGTACTCGTTTTCAAACAAAAAGTGTTTGAAAAACAAAAACAATACCTCAGTATCGTGTTAAGGACTCATTAACCACTTCCTCTCTCGTAGGTATATGAAGAGTGAAAACAATTCTACTTCTTCCTATTGAGAGTGTAGAATTTCCGAGAGTGACATCGAATACTCATGAGAAAGCCACCAGAGTTCCGGAGTACCTTTCTATCACTTAGCCTGTTGCAAGCCCCCAGTCCAGAACTGGGAATATGCCAGAAAGGGGGTCGTGCGCCGTCAAGTGATCATCATCGTGGTACAACGCGACTTCGTGTGTGGTTGGAATGAAGTGTGGGCTGGGAAACATACCTGAAACAGAAGACAAAAACAGCCTATTACTATGTATAGTGGTGAAAAAACAACAGGGATTAACTACCTACATAAGTCTGAGAGGGAGGGATAGTGAGAGAAGAAAAAGAGGATAGAGATAATAAATGAGGTTACGACGGGAGGGGGAGAGAGAAAAATAGGACGAAAGGAGAAGGAGAGTCATTCAAGATTCTACTCCGTTAAACATTCGTAACTAATCCAGAGTTAAGAAGCTATAGCAATGTAATTGAAAGTATAAAACTTGTCCCCGTGTTAACATAATGGCAGTTGACCCGAGGGTTAACACATCCCTAGCGTAACGCGTAAGCTCGGCCTTAAATCCAAACACCTGTATACCGGGTGACTTGAGTGCCTAACAAACAAAATTACAACGCCACCTATATGATGCACAAAATCTATTAGGATAAGGGGGAGGGGGGGAGACACATAACAAAAGGGGAAGAAGAGGAGCAGAAAGACGAAAATGAGGGAGGGAAATTGAGAAAAAAATGCAGAGAGAGATATAAAACCCCTTCTTCTCTCATGTTGACGTACTTATTGTAGTAGTAAGGGAATTGAAGTGGGAGAGAAAGATGTGAAAGGGAAGCGAGGGAAGAAAGAAGCAAAGGAGAGAGGACAATATAAGGAAATGCAACTTTTCTCTCGTTTTTTCCCTCCCTGATGTTGATGTACTTATTATGATATGCTAGAAACTTTCTAGGTGTTGTGGTTCTCGAGATAGAGCGATCAGTGTGTGAAATGTGAATGAGTGAATGGATCTTGTTCTTATAATATAAGATGCTAGAACGACGGAGAAGGGGAGAAAAAGAGGTGAAGGACGATGAAAGAGGGGAAAAGAGAGGTGAAGATGAAAGAGGGAAAAAAGGTAGAACAGTAGAAATCACATTTTTTTTTTGTAGCACTGCTACAGTCATTTCTAGAAAAAAAAAGAAGAAAAAAAAACATGTTCTGAAAACTACATAGAAACTAGAAAACTCGCTTTTATTTCAGCAGGCATTTGTACTATTTCTAAAAAAAAAAAAAATACACTCACGGGCAAAATTTTCAGGACTGACTGGATTTTTTTTCTATTGAACTGGAAACTGGATTTTTTTTCCATAGAACTGGAAAACCAAAGACGAGACGGCATATCTTAAGAATAACATGAGCCTTTAAGCTGGTTTTAAAAACATTCAGAAAAGGCTGTCGGAGTAAAAGGATGCAAACCAGTGGTATATTTCAAAATCTACATACGAGTACATAGGTAATATGCAATGCCGAGGCCTGAAACCCTGAAAAGTTTCTCCATGTTAGTATTCAACTTGAAAATGCGGATTGAAAATGCGGACCACAGTTTAGGTGGAAAACCTAAGACGAGACGGCATATCTTAAGAATAACATGAGCCTTTAAGCTGGTTTTAAAAATATTCAGAAAAGGCTGTCGGAGTAAAAGGATGCAAACCAGTGTACATTTCAAAATCTACATACATAGGTAATATGCAAAGCCGAGGCCTGAAACCCTGAAAGCTGAAAAGTTTCTCCATGTTAGTATTACAGCTTATTTCTGATGCTGAGTGTGGTGGCACTATAAGATTGCGTTCTTGTCTAGACTCCAAAAGGGAGAGAGTTGGAGGGGAAGGGGAGGAAGAGGGATAATAACGAGAGGGGAGAGATAGAGCAAGGCACAAAATCCCATAATAAATAACGATATTTACGTACGTTTGCAACATCTCCCTGCTTTTTTTTCCAACCACAGCATAGTGACGTATAAGTTGAAGTTAAAAGTACCTACTTATCTGCATAAGGGATGACTTTGACTTATTTATTACGAGTATCATTATTATTAGGCTTGCAGGATCTTCTTTGCCAGTAAAGAAACGTGACCTTGGCCTGGCGCACATTCCCACACATGAGCTCAGATTCCTTATCTCGGCTGGGTTTCAGCATTTTCGTATCAACTTTTCTCTCACTTCCATTTAACTTTAGACAAATTTTGAAATCGCTAGGTTGCGGGTTCGATTCCCTCCCGGGGCGGATTTCATCTTGAACACAAAAGGTTTGTTCTCGGAACGGCTGGCTTTTTCCTATCCTGTCTTACTCTTCTCTTCGCTCCCGGACGATAAGACTTAGCAGTTACAGCTCTTCGTGAACAGAAAAGGTTTGTTCTCGGAACGGCTGGCTTTTTCCTATCATGTCTTACTCTTCTCTTCGCTTCCGGGACGATAAGACTTAGCAGTTACAGCTCTCTCTATCAAACCTCTTCAAATAATAAATCATCATCATCTCAACTTTTCTCCCACTTCCTTGAAGGAAATTTTATTTTCTACACCACTGATAGGTTTCCCAGTTTAATATTCCTGCACAGTTCCCAATAATACATCAGGGTTAAAGCGAAACGCTGTAAACTGCAATGTAAAGATTGTAATGGGAGCTATGTACTATGTAAACCATGTTGTAAGGAAATTTTATTTTCTACACCACTGATAGGTTTCCCAGTTTAATATTCCTGCACAGTTCCCAATAATACATCAGGGTTAAAGCGAAACTCTGTAAACTGCAATGTAAATATATTGTAATGGGAGCTACCTATGTATGTACTATGTAAACCATGTTGTATCTTAGCAGTTACAGCTCTCTCTATCAAACTTCTTCAAATAATAAATCATCATTATCTCAACTTTTCTCCCACTTCCTTGAAGGAAATTTTATTTTCTACACCACTGATGGGTTTTCCAGTTTAATATTCCTGCACAGTTCCCAATAATACATCAGGGTTAAAGCGAAACTCTGTAAACTGCAATGTAAAGATTGTAATGGGAGCTATGTACTATGTAATCCATGTTGTAATGGAAGATATACACTGTGTAAACCTGCGTTCATAACCCCAATCCCCTCTTAATGATGTACCTAGCCCCTAATCCCTTTCGGAATCTATGGCTGATGATTTTCTTCATGTCTAGAGATAGGGTACGTTTTAGTATCCCTAAAGCAGAAAGTAGTTAAGTAACCAACAATGTTGACATTCTCTGATGATTTCTTCATGTCTAGAGACTAGGGTACGTTTTAGTATCCCTAAAGCAGAAAGTAGTTAAGTAACCAACAATGTTGACATTCGTGTATGTATTGGGTAAACAGGAAGGATTTGGAATAAAAGCTAATAATGATCATAAAAGCTTTTGTAAAGTCGGTAATGCCTTTTGGCAATAGCCATTCGACGGGTCCAACATGTTCATTAGTTGTCCCAAGGAACACTAAAGTTAAGCACTGTTGGGTCTGTCATGTGAGTCCCAATTTAAATCCCAAGATTTTGCGCTTATTTTGGGCTAATTAAATACAAATGAGGAAGAAAATCCTGGAATACAGAAATCCCTAAAACAGCAACCGTGTTATCATTATAATAAATTATGAAAAAATACGACTTTTTTCTCGGGGGGGTGTTTTTATTTCATTTTTTTTTAGAACGGGAAAACGGGAAAGGGACAGCTTGGCGGGAGAAAACTCAGATCCGGTTGGTGCAAATTACTTCAGCACCCCATGATGTCCACCACCTATTCAACTGCCCAGACCTTCCACAACCATCCTGGACCCAACAGCCTGGTGGACTGTGGACCAATCCCGTAGAGGTGGCGCTGGTCCTGGGCTTAGAGATCCTTAAATCGCAGAGAGGACAGGGTAGGAGAAAGCCAGCTGTTTGGAAGACGAACTTTATCAGTGTAGGATAAAGTTCACTTCGGGTGGAAAATAACCCACGACGGACGACCTAATGCTTACATGGCAGGAGCGCTACTCTCCAAAATAAGATAACTAGGCTGGATACTAGGTAGAATAATAATTTGTTCTCGGAACGGCTGGTTTTCTCCTATCCTGTCTTCTTTCTCTGTTCGATTTCGGGATGACAAGACCCTAGCAGTTACAGTTCCCTCTAAACCTCCTTAAAATCATACATTTCTTGTATAAAAGGACATTGAGCCTAAGTCTGCATGGGATCTTAGGTGGGAAGGGGAGTACTTGGGATCTTAGGTGGGAAGGGGAGTACTTGGGATCTTAGGTGGGAAGGGGGATAATTTTGGAAGAATGGGTACTAAGAGTTTTAGGTGGGAAGGAGGGAAAGCCAAGTATATCAGTATTCTGTAGAAATAGCTACTAGTTCAAGCTCCTCGCTTGTGGAAAGCTCCGTGCTCCGTGGAAAGGTTGGGCGAATGGGATGGGTGCTTGGTTATTGGGGATCTTAGGTGGGAAGGGAAGTACTTGGGATCTTAGGCGGGAAGGGGGATAAGTTTGGAAGAATGGGTACTAAGAGTTTTAGGTGGGAAGGAGGGAAAGCCAAGTATATCAGTATTCTGTAGATCCATAGGTTGGGTGGGATAGGTACTGGAGATCTTAGGTGGGAAGGGGACTACTTGGGATCTTAGGTGGAAAGAGGGAAAATTAGGGAGGATGGGTACTGGGAATTTTAGGAAGGTGGGAATTTCAGGAAGGTGGGAATTATAAGATTGCGTTCTTGTCTAGACTCCAAAAGGGAGAGAGTTGGAGGGGAAGGGGGAGGAAGAGGGATAATAACGAGAGGGGAGAGACAGGGCAAGGCACAAAATCCCATAATAAATAACGATATTTACGTACGTTTGCAACATCTCGCTGCTTTTTTTTCCAACTACAGCATATAGTGACGTATAAGTTGAAGTTCAGAAGGATCTGCAAGGATGACTTTGACTTATTTATTACGTGTATCATTATTATTAGGCTTGCAGGATCTTCTTTGCCAGTATTAAAGAAATGTGACCTTGGCCTGGCGCGCAATCCCACATGAGCTCAGATTCCTTATATCGGCTGGGTTTCAGCATGTTCGTATCAACTTTTCTCTCACTTCCCTTTAACTTTAGACAAATTTTGTAAGCGCTAGGTTGTGGGGTCGATTCCCTCCCGGGGCGGATTTCATCGTGAACAGATCCACTGTAGAAGGAAGCTTCTAGCAGATAATGTTGAGTATGTAAATGATGTACAGTACAGGGTGGTAGGTAATTAAAGTGTAATCAAATTACACCTTTCCTTTGTTTTGAACATGTAGCACTACCATTACAACATTACATGAGTATATTAAATTCTGTACGTCAAAACTAGCAAAACACAATGCGATGGAAACTCACCCCCACTCAACATACATATTTCTCACAATAGAAAATTTCCGAGACTTCAAATTTCAGATGGTAAATTGAAAGAAAAGTATGATTTCAAGAATGGGAGAGAAAAACGGAATTTCGCTAAAAAAAAAGGCAGAATTTAAATCAACTTGGTGACAAGCAATGGAAAAAAAACTCTACATTTCTACAACAATAACTTCCCTAGAGATTTTTCCTAAAAGATTTTTTTTATTCTCTCTTTAAAAAAGAAAGAAAGTTAAAATGTCAATTACTGGAATATAATTTATTTATTTTTTGCAGAGGGAAAAAATTCCCAAAAGCCTCGGAGGTACTTTTGTCCGTGGCTCTGAGACTGACATAGAAAGGAGAGAATGGAAAAACATGTTATGTAGGAAAATGACCTCCAGCCAGAGAACAACAAGTTCCTTACATTTAAATTTAATTGAAAAGAGGGAACAAGGAAAAAATAAATAAACAGACAACTTTCCAAGATTTTCTGGATTGACAATGTATAACTTGCCCTGGAAGAACAGAACAGAAAACACTGGGACTAAAATAGCTAAATAGGTAAAATGAAGACCAAAATCTCCCAAGAAATTATCCAAGACAACTCTAGAATCTGGAAAAGAGTGTGGTTCGGGTTCCCGCGGATTATCACAAATTAGGGCCCTTCATTGATCTATCCGTCAAGAAAGTAATAGAGTATATTAGATATGAAATAAGTATAATAATAATTCTCTGCAGGCTTTTAAAAACGACAATCTCATTTCTAATATTGGCCTAGCGCCCACATAACTTTTTTCAGAACCATTACTAGAGAAAAGCTTGCCTGAAATACAGAGTGCCTCTGCCTACATACATAATAATATACCCTGCCTGAAATACATAGAATATGATATCGTAGGCTTTTCTTCGGAAATACACTTCCTTCACAATTTTTATTTATTTAGACAAAAAGAAAAATGATAGAGAGTGAAAGAGAGAAAGAAGGGAGCAAAGAGAGAGAGATAGGGGATATATGAGAGAGGGAGGAAGCGGAGGGTGAGAGAGAGAGAGAGAGAAAAGAGAGAGAACAAATGGAGGCGAAACTGAAATGAGAGGTAAGAAGAGAAGGGAGGGAGATAGGGGGACTAGAGAGAGAAAGAAGGGAAGGAAGAGGGAGGTAGAAAGAGAAATGAGAGTAGAGAGAGAGAAGGAAGGGAAGGAGAGAGAAAGACAGAGGGGTAGAAAGAGGCAAACACCTGAATACCAGGTGACTTGAGTGCCTAACAAACAAAATTACAACGCCACCTATGTGATCCTATATCAAAAGAAATTTCCCATAATATATCACACAATATGAGTGAGGTATCCCAGCAAGCTGTCCTCAATATGAGATACATAGCAAAATACATATATGTATAATGGAAGGTACATAGCAAAATACATATATGTATAATGGAAGGTACATAGCAAAATACATATGTATAATGAAAGGTACATTAATGGATCCATGGATGACATTGTACATTAACAACCATGAACCACGGGTATCGTGTAAACAATGTAGCGAGGATTCAAGTAGGCTACACTTGCCTGTGTGAACTTGTATTGAGGTAATTGTAAACACGACAAAGTTACTGGAAATTGTAAACACTGGTGTCATTGGAAATCGTAAACAAGAGTACGGTTGGAAATCGTAAACAAGACAAATTTACTGGAAATTGTAACCAATACAGATTAATAGCGATTGTAAAGACTGGAATCCGTTGACATGCAGTTTTTTTTTTTTGTGCAGTAATAATCAGAGTATATGAGGCACTTAGCATATGGCCAGCAAGTCATATTTCCCCATTAACCATGTGTCCGTAGGGCGTAGGCTCTTTCCTTTGAAGTGCAGTACCTAATAATCAGAGTATATGAGGCACTTAGCATATGGCCAGCAAGTCATATTTCCCCATTAACCATGTGTCCGTAGGGCGTATAGGCTCTTTCCTTAACAGAACCTTAGAAAGTTTAACCTTTACAGTCTAATCTTCTAAATCTTTAAATGAGGCCATCATCTTCAAAATCTTCTAAAGTCACAAATTCTGAAGGTTTGTTATTGTATCAATTAATTTCCAAGTAAATACTAAGTGAATGTAGGTGATATCTAAGTAAATACTTAGATAATTAAGATGTAGAAATTTTGCTTCAAAAGAAGTAAGCAATATTCTTACCCAAGATACTCAGAAAGTAGTCAATGAAGTTTTTAGAAAATTTGTGCAAACATAGCTACTCCTTTTTTCTTCCTTCCACATACCTTACTATCTTCTATCTTGCCATCTATTTATATTTCTGTTCGCTTTTTTTATTGGATTTTCATGTAAACTTTCGTTTCTCTCCCTCTGTCTCCAGTATTTGTTTTAGCTTACAAGTCGCGTTTCTGAGACATTTCCACCTCTCCTTCTCTTCATTTTCTTCATCTTATTCTGCTTCGTTCTCGTCTTCCTCGCCACAGGACTTCTGGAACAGGCTGTAAGTACATGTCCTTGGGAATTAAAGATTTCCTTGTTCTAAGGCTTTACAGGAAAAGTTCACAAAACATATTTCCCAAACTCTTTCTCCATACCACGCGATTTAAATCATACTTACTCAACTTATCGTGGTATCTATAAATTTCTTACTGCGTGTGTTAGCAACTTTTCCTAACAAAACGTACTGTTTCTGAGACATTTCCACCTCTCCTTCTCTTCATTTTCTTCATCCTATTCTGCTTCGTTCCCGTCTTCCTCCTCATCCTTCTTCACCATTTCGTCTCAGTCTACACATTTGACATATTGCCCGAATGTTACACACTCTTTCGATCACATAATCTACGTAATGTTTCTCCCATCTTGTCTTTCCTCCTCCTCCTCCTCCGCCTCTCCACTTCCCCCTTCTTTTCTTTCCCCTCTTCCTCCACTTCGAGTTGTACGTGATATCTTGAAAATTCCTGTAACAAAATCTATTAGGATAAAGGGGGAGAGACACATAACAGAAGGGGAAGAAGAGGAGCAGAAAGACGAAAAAGAGGGAGGGGAATTGAGAAAAAAAATGCAGAAAAAGATATAAAACCCCTTCTTCTCGCACGTTGACGTACTTATTGTAGTAGTATAAGGGAATTGAAGTGGGAGAGAAAGATGTGAAAGGGTAGCGAGGGAAGAAAGAAGCAAAGGAGAGAGGACAAAATAGGGAAATGCAACTTTTCTCTCGTTTTTTCCCCTCCCTGATGTTGATGTACTTATTATGATATGCTAGAAAGACGGAGAAGGGGAGAAAAAGAGAGGTGAAGATGACAGAGGGAAAAAAGGGAGAGAGAGGGGAGAATGTAACCCCAGCTTATTTCTGATGCTGAGTGTGGTGGCACTATAAGATTGCGTTCTTGTCTAGACTCCAAAAGGGAGAGAGTTGGAGGGGAAGGGGGAGGAAGAGGGATAATAACGAGAGGGGAGAGAGAGAGATAGAGCAAGGCACAAAATCCCATAATAAATAACGATATTTACGTACGTTTGCAACATCTCCCTGCTTTTTTTTCCAACCACAGCCATGATGCCGTTTATTTCATTCCTTAATTCCTAGCCGTTTCTGAGATATAAGCGTGGTTCGCAAATCACGAACCACCCTGTATAGCTACGTTTTAATTAGGAGTCAGTCTAGGCTCTATAGATAGGAAAGTAGGTGTTACACTTGTAGGTACCTAGGTACATGTTCATTAGGAGACTGTAGTAGGTAGGTATTATCTATGTGTGTTAGTCCGAGTGGAGTAAATCTGGATTTCAAAAAAAGTAGGCAGCAAACAGGGCAGTTTTTGATTAGACATTCTGGAAATTAGGGCTGGCAAAAATAAATTGGGAATATGTATAGGTCCAGAATTCCTAATCAAAATTGTTGCACCAAATGCACTGATTACTTCTCCACACTATAGATATGCAACTTAATTAGACAAGTACTAGGTAAGTACTAGGTACCAGTCCGTCAGTTCAAAATTTCGAAATCAGAATTGACGAAAATTATGAAAAATGTCAATTTCGGCGATATCACCCCCGCTCCTGTCTGTCGCATTTGAAGGGAAGCTCCTTTTTGAAAATTTTCAGTCTATTCTTCACGATAACATAACTTATAACAACAACACAATAACTACATATACTCTAGTTTGAAAATTATGGTACAAAATGATACTCGGTAATAATTTTATTACTTAGCATTTTATCTAGGTACGTTTTCATTAGGAGTTTAGCTAGGTAAGTAGATATTACACTCGTGCCTTTGTAACTAGAACTGACGGACCTGTAACTAGCTACGTTTTAATTAGGAGTCAGTCTAGGTTCTATAGATAGGAAAGTAGGTATTACACTTGTAGGTACCTAGGTACATGTTCATTAGGAGACTTAGGTAGTAGGTAGGTATTATCTATTATCTGTGTTAGTCCAAGTGGAGTAAATCTGGCAGCAATGGTTTCAAGGGAAGTAGGCAGCAAACAGGGCAGTTTGATTAGACATTCTGGAAATTAGGGCTGGAAAAAATAAATTAGGAATATGTAGGTCCAGAATTCCTAATCAAAATTATTGCACCAAATGCACTGATTACTTCTCTACACTATAGATATGCAACTTAATTACACAAGTACTAGGTAAGTACTAAGTACCAGTTCGTCAGTTCAAAATTTCGAAATCAGAATTGATTATTTCGATGTTGCCAAATTTCACAAACGTCCGTTCGACGAAAATTATGAAAAATGTCAATTTTGGCGATATCACCCCCGCTCCTGTCTGTCGCATTTGAAGGGAAGCTCCTTTTTCAAAATTTTCAGTCTATTCTTCATGATATAACAACAACACAATAACCCACAGCATAGTGACGTATAAGTTGAAGTTCAGAAGGATCTGCAAGGATGACTTTGACTTATTTATTACGTGTATCATTATTATTAGGGTTGAAGGATCTTCTTTCGTCTGTAAAGGAACTTGGCCTTGGCCTGGCGCACATTTGGGCTCAGATTCCTTATATATTATCTCGGCTGGGTTTCAGCATTTTCGTATCAACTTTTCTCTCACTTCCCTTTAACTTTAGACAAATTTTGTAAGCGCTAGGTTGCGGGTTCGATTCCCTCCCGGGGCGGATTTCATCGTGAACACAAAAGGTTTGCTGAAAAGCTAACAAATCTTCATAACATAGTTCAAACTACAATGTAACTTAGCTTTCATGCAGATAAAATTACTAACGACGACATTTTTCGCTAATCTTTCTTCCTCCAGGACATTGAGAGCGAGCTCTTTCGAGAAAAAACTGCAAAATAACTCGAGTTATTATTCCGAGCCGGGAGTGTTATTATGATAATGCATGAAGACGAGGAGATGTTATTATGCACAACAACACTCACACATGCAAGTTTCCCACGTTCCCTGCATACAGGATGCAAATGACTGCGAGATAAAATTACTAACGACGACATTTTTCGCTAATCTTTCTTCCTCCAGGACATTGAGAGCGAGCTCTTTCGAGAAAAAACTGCAAAATAACTCGAGTTATTATTCCGAGCCGGGAGTGTTATTATGATAATGCATGAAGACGAGGAGATGTTATTATGCACAACAACACTCACACATGCAAGTTTCCCACGTTCCCTGCATACAGGATGCAAATGACTGCGGACACCAGGTAGAACTCGAGCTGTTATTTCAGCAGTCATTTCTAGAGAAAACCAAGTTCTGAAAACCATGTGGAACTCAAGCTGTTAGTTCGGCAGTCATTTCTAGAGAAAACCAAGTTCTGAAAACCATGTGGAACTCACACTGTTATTTCAGCAGTCATTTCTAGAAAATATAATGACTGCGGACACCAGGTAGAACTCGAGCTGTTATTTCAGCAGTCATTTCTAGAGAAAACCAAGTTCTGAAAACCATGTGGAACTCGAGCTGTTAGTTCGGCAGTCATTTCTAGAGAAAACCAAGTTCTGAAAACCATGTGGAACTTACACTGTTATTTCAGCAGTCATTTCTAGAAAATATTACCTAAGTTCTGAAAATCTGCAGGAACCATGTAGAACAGTAGAAATCACATTGTTTTTGTAGCACTGCTACAATGTAGCAGTCATTTCTAGAAAAAAAAAGAAGAAGACGAAGAAGAAGAAAAACAAGTTCTGAAAACTACGTAGAAACTAGAAAACTCGCTTTTATTTCAGCAGGCATTTGTAGATACTATTTCTAAAAAAAAAAAATACACTCACTGGCAAAATTTTCAGGACTGACTTTGGATTTTTTTCCATAGAACTGGAAAACCAAAGACGAGACGGCATATCTTAAGAATAACATGAGCCTTTAAGCTGGTTTTAAAAATATTCAGAAAAGGCTGTCGGAGTAAAAGGATGCAAACCAGTGTACATTTCAAAATCTACATACATAGGTAATATGCAAAGCCGAGGCCTGAAAGCTGAAAAGTTTCTTCATGTTAGTATTTTGAACTGGAAAACCTAAGACGAGACGGCATATCTTAAGAATAACATGAGCCTTTAAGCTGGTTTTAAAAATATTCAGAAAAGGCTGTCTGAGTAAAAGGATGCAAACCAGTGTACATTTCAAAATCTACATAGATAGGTAATATGCAAAGCCGAGGCCTGAAACCCTGAAAGCTGAAAAGTTTCTCCATGTTAGTATTAAACTTGAAAACGCGGACCACAGTTTAGAAATCCCTGTCTAAAGCAAGGGTTCTCAACCTGTGGCACGCTCAGTCAGTTGGTTTCCCTTTAGTTCCAGACTAATTGAACACCCTGTATGGGGATCCAAAGTAAGAAGTTTCAATTGAATTTTCGTGCTTCTGATGTTGTTATTATTATTGTTCTTGCTGGCTTTTGCCTTATTATTATACACATAATTAACTTTTAATATCCTCATTATAATAGTTTCAGTGGCGTAGGTACCGCAATACTTACCTAGGTTAAAAATATTAAAATAATGACAACAATATCCTCGAAGCCCGTCATTGACCTCTGGATGAAACCCAAGGAAGAAGGAAGTTGCATCTTGGCCTGACACCCGCGAATCACCCGATTGATAGGATTTTGCCTATCGCTACAACAACAACAACAACATCCAAGCCTTAAAAATATTAAAATAATGACAACAATATCCTCGAAGCCCGTCATTGACCTCTGGATGAAACCCAAGGAAGTTGCATCTTGGCCTGACCCTGAGATCCGAATCACCCGATTGATACGATTTTGCCTATCGCTACAACAACAACATCCAAGCCTGTTTACTCTCTCGTTGGGACTATTCTTTTCGCCAACTTGCACAATGTTGCCAAAAGTGATTCCAAATTAGATGAAAAGACTGAAGAGACAAGTCACACAGCATTTAAATGAGTTTTATTCGTATATCAGATGAGTTTAAACAAAAAACGAAATGCTCTTTCAGGTGACATACATTTCCCATGGAATAATATCAAGTTATCAAGTCTTTAGTAGTTTATGTTTAAGTTTAAACAAAAAACGAAATGCTCTTTCAGGTGACATACATTTCCCATGGAATAATATCAAGTTATCAAGTCTTTAGTAGTTTATGTATGATATGTAGAATTAGTACCTAGATCTTCTATCAAGTCTGCAGAAGAACCACAAAGAGTTGGCACTATTGGCAGTCGTTGGAGTTATTATGTACTTTCATCTAGGAATTCTAGGATAGGTTAATCCATGTGCACTTTTAGAAGAGTAAAATTGCTGGGTGCCAATTTCCTGATGACTGTGGCTCAATGAGATATTCTATGAATCATTTTGTGACCTGACTTGGACTTGAACCACCAACCTCCAGATTCAACGTCCACCGTGCTAACCACTATTGAGGTTGGTCGCGATTTCTTGAATGTTTTTACCACCAAACCAGACTCGGTAATTATTCAGAAGCCACAACAATGAAAAAGAAAGCTCCTTTTTTTTAAATTTAAACAGGTCTTTATTATTGTTCCATAAAATGTAATGTTATTACCAATCAAATATATAAGAATTATAAGACCTTGTTTAGACTGCGAGAGTAAAGGGACTTTTCAGTCCTATGCTGGTAGTATAAACAAGGTATATTCTATTCTATTCTTTTAGTGTTTGACCTAACCCTATAACACTGATCACGGCTCTCATTCGTGACAGCTCCTTTTTGTAGCAATTTTCCATTGACGTGACTTCTGAACAAGTACCCCCAGACTCTTTCCAGCAGGTTGCGAACCACTGACTCATCAAGGTGGACTCGTTGCCGGATCACTTCAAAAATATTTACGTTTTGATAACGATATCAAAATCCGCACTAGGTCTCATCATATGTCACTAATTGACAATTATTGTGACACATCTGTTTTTTCGACCGGAAGTACTTCATTGTCCTACTTCCGATGTCAAAATAGAAACGAGAGCTGGTGCAAAAAAACACTAGGTGGATCATGTGGGTTGGTGAGTTTTCAGAAGTTTTCTAGGTATCGAAAGGTTGATTAAAAATACTGCGAAATATTTCTACGAATCAAATTACGATAATTATTGAAATATAGAATCAAGATAATGCTACAACGATTATGTGCAGAGAAAAGCATGATATTGATATAAGTCGGCTTGTAACGACCGATGTAATTTTTCACCCTACTAATGACTTCAATTATTCAAATGCTCCAACACTGAACAATGAAACAAGTGAAGTGTTGTTCTTCCCTTTTCTTCTTCTTCCTCCTCCTTCCTCTTCTCCTCCTTCTTCTTCTTCTTCTCCTCCTCTTCCTAGTTCTTCTCCTCCTCATTTCTCTTTTTCTTCCACCTCTAGACTATGGGGTTCTCTCTCTTCCATAACAAAAATGCTCTCTCTTCCTTTTTCTTCATCTCCTCCTCCTACTACTTGTTCTTCGTCTCCTCCTCTTCCTCGTCTTTTTCTTCATCTCTAGACTATGGGGGTCTCTCTCTTCTATAACAAAAATGCTCTCTCCATATTCTTTTTACTCGTTTTCCTTTTCTTATTATTTCTTTCTTCCCTCTCCTCCTCTTCCTCGTCTTTTTCTTCATCTCTAGACTATGGGGGTCTCTCTCTTCTATAACAAAAATGCTCTCTCCATATTCTTTTCACTCGTTTTCCTTTTCTTATTATTTCTTTCTTCCCTTTCTCTTCTTTATCCTTAGTTATCCGCAGTCAGAGCTGTTCATTTTGGGTTCTGGGGCTGTGGGACTTTTCAGTTAAGTATAACATACTCTTACAGTACAGTCACTACAACCTTCTTCATCTCTAGACTATGGGGGTCTCTCTCTTCTATAACAAAAATGCTCTCTCCATATTCTTTTTACTCGTTTTCCTTTTCTTATTGTTTCTTTCTTCCCTTTCTCTTCTTTATCCTTAGTTATCCGTAGTCAGAGCTGTTCATTCTAGGTTCTGGGGCTGTGGGACTTTTCAGTTAAGTACAACATACCCTTACAGTACAGTCACTACAACTTTCGACTTCCTACCTTGTTTTCACTAACACTTAAAAGTTTAAAAAGTTAGAACTTTCAAGGGTATACACAACACTTGGTAAAACAAATTAAAATCAATAGGGGAAAATGAAAAGGTGTATCAACTCACTCTTCAAGATACTTAATTATTTCCACAACAACGTGCCTACGTGCTACGTCAGCAGATGAGGGAGGCAGAGGGGAAGAAAAGGGAGAGAAATGGAAGAGAGAAGAAAGTGAGAGTGGAGGGAAAACGGATAGAGATGAGAGAGGGAAGAGGGGGGCAAAGAAGAGAAAAGTAAGATGGAGGAGGGAAGAGGAAGAGGAATATATAGCCAGGAAAGGAGAAGAGGAGAAAAGGAATACCAGAGAAAAGAGAAATGAGAAAGAGAGAGATACAGAGAGAAGAGAGATGAATGACGTAAAGTGGAGAGAAAAGATTGCTGGAGGGAGGAGATACAGAGAGTAATGTTGAGAGAAGAGAGGAGGGGGAGGGGAAAAGATAGAGGGAGCAGAAGAGAAGGTCCTATATACATAATTCACCAACACGACCCTGTATGGTGACTTGGTGAGTTTATGAGGTACAAAAAGTTAGAACTTTCAAGGGTATACACAACACTTGGTAAAACAAATTAAAATCAATAGGGGAAAATGAAAAGGTGTATCAACTCACGTGCCTACGTGCTACGTTAAAAACTTCACAGCTCAATACAAAAGATCACTCAGGATGTTTCAGTTCTTGGGATTTATACTTTCCCCCCGAAAACAAACTTTTATTTCTCCGAAAGGAAGATTTTAAAATAAATTCACAAGAAAGAAAGTTGTCAAAAGAAATGATGTCTTTCGGGGATGTGAGGCGTGGAACAGGGTTGTAATTCAATAAAATGACGATTCAAAGCTCAAAACGCACTAGAACTTATTCTTACTGGCAACTTACTTTGAATTATACGTCCCTTTGAAGAGCAGGTCCGAGGATGTTTCGTTCTTGGGATTTGTACTTTCCCCCCCGAAAACAAACTTTTATTTCTCCGAAAGAAAGATTTTAAAATAAATTCACAAGAAAGAAAGTTGTCAAAAGAAATGATGTCTTTCGGGGATGTGAGGCGTGGAACGTGTAAGAGGGTTGTAATTCAATAAAATGACGATTCAAAGCTCAAAGCGCACTGGAACTTATTCTTATTGGTAACTTACTTTGAATTATACGTCCCTTTGAAGAGCAGGTCCCAAGAAGTCAAGACAAAAGGATACCAAAAGGACAGTGGAATATACCTCATACGGTCAGGTCTGTTTTCTTCTAGGCAAGAAATCGGAGATAACTGATATAATTTTTCAAAAAGTGAAAACCGACCATCACCCATGAAAATCAAGCGGAAAAGAGGATCCCAAAACACGTTCAAAGGAGCACCCGATGTGAAAAAACACATTGAAATAAAAAATATCCATTTCAAAAATTCAGTCATTGAGCATTTGCTTTGAGGATATTTTATTCCCTGGGCTGAGATACATTCCGTTTCCACAGCCTTCACAAATCAGTGATAAATTTTACCTGTAACAGAAGAACATGAGGAACATTCAAGTTTAAAATTGCATCCTCTACTGGTATACCTAGTAGTTCAGTGAATAAGTAGAAGTACCTATGCTTTGAGGATATTTTATTCCCTGGGCTGAGATACATTCCGTTTCCACAGCCTTCACAAATCAGTGATAAATTTACCTGTAACAGAAGAACATGAGGAACATTCAAGTTTAAAATTACATCCTCTACTGGTATACCTAGTAGTTCAGTGAATAAGTAGAAGTACCTAAGTAGTAAGTATAAGTATCTTTATGAAAAACATTTGAAATAAATATGTTACAACAAAGGTAATAAGGAAGGCATTATTATCCCCTCCAATCTTCCCAATAATGACATTCATTTCAAAGTGATGAGGGAGAGAAGTAGAAGGGATACAAAAAAGGCGAAAAATGAAAACATCTATACAAAATTCAAGGGGCTTATTTTTGTATCAACAAACTTCCCTCCCTTTTCTCCCACGCTGTTGTTTATATTCTCTTCTCCATTTCAAGCTCCCCCTCCTTTCGGTGCCCCAAAAAAACTCCCGAAAGTTTTCTCCCACGCTGTTGTTTATATTCTCTTCTCCATTTCAAGCTCCCCCTCCTTTCGGTGCCCCAAAAAAACTCCCGAAAGGCTTATTTTTGTATCAACAAACTTCCCTCCCTTTTCTCCCACGCTGTTGTTTATATTCTCTTCTCCATTTCAAGCTCCCCCTCCTTTCCGTGCCCCCAAAAACTCCCGAAAGTTTTTTTTCCCTCTCCTATTCTTTCTCGTAAAATGTGCTCGATTTTTTTTCTCCTTTCCTTT
This sequence comes from Diaphorina citri, assembly GCF_000475195.1. Lineage (NCBI taxonomy): Eukaryota > Metazoa > Arthropoda > Insecta > Hemiptera > Psyllidae > Diaphorina > Diaphorina citri. Next base: position 7,156 of record NW_007379765.1, on the reverse strand, counting down.
CACTAAAGTTTCTCTTTAGCCCTCTCTCCCGCCGGCTTCATCATTGAAGTTGCTACACAAGTTCTCCAACACTGAACAATGAAACAAGTGAAGTGTTGTTCTTCCCTTTTCTTCTTCTTCCTCCTCCTCCTCTTTTCCAACACTGAACAATGAAACAAGTGAAGTGTTGTTCTTCCCTTTTCTTCTTCTTCCTCCTCCTTCCTCTTCTCCTCCTTCTTCTTCTCCTCCTCTTCTATCCTTTCTTCCTTCTCTCTTCGATTTCGGGACGATAAGACCATAGCAGTTACAGTTCCCTCTGTCAAACCTCTTAAAAAAAAGCAATATTTTGATGTCGCAACATCTCGTACAGGCATTGAATAATTTTGCATTGTGTTTAATAATGGTTTTCTTCTGTTAAACTGAACGTCATAAAAGGTGTGAAATGCAAACTGTTTTTCTACGGGAGCCCGATTCACATTCGCGACCCGGTAATTCCTCCTCACTCAGAGGTGTACCTCATAAACTCACCATACAGGGTCGTGTTGGTGAATTATGTATAGGGCCTTCTCTTCTGCTCCCTCTATCTTTTCCCCTCCCTCTCCTCTCTTCCCTCAACATTACTCTCTGTATCTCCTCCCTCCATCAATCTTTTCTCTCCATTTTACCTCATTCATCTCTCTTCTCTCTCTTCTCTCTGTAGCTCTCTCTTTCTCCTCATTTCTCTTTTCTCCTCTTCTCCTTTCCTAGCTATATATTCCTCCTCCTCTTCCCTCCTCCATCTTTCTTTTAGAGGTGTACCTCATAAACTCACCATACAGGGTCGTGTTGGTGAATTATGTATAGGGCCTTCTCTTCTGCTCCCTCTATCTTTTCCCCCTCCTCCCCTCTTCTCTCAACATTACTCTCTGTATCTCCTCCCTCCATCAATCTTTTCTCTCCACTTTACCTCATTCATCTCTCTGTATCTCTCTCTTTCTCCATATTTCTCTTTTCTCTGGTATTCCTTTTCTCCTCTTCTCCTTTCCTAGCTACATATTCCTCCCCCTCTTCCATCTTTCTTTCCTCTCCTTTGCCCCCCTCTTCCCTCTCTCCTCATCTCTATCCGTTTTCCCTCCACTCTCACTTTCTTCTCTCTTCCATTTCTCTCCCTTTTCTTCCCCTCTGCCTCCCTCATCTGCTTCTCTAACCTTAACTGTAAATTGTTCCGTTTTTCGTTGACATTATGATTTATGTAGTCCTCACAAACTGAGAAAATTTAAAACAAAAGAAATGGCGGAAAAGAGGGTCCTGTGTTCTAAGCCTGAGAAGTGAGGAGGAATTACCGGGTCGCGAATGTGAATCGGGCTCCCGTAGAAAAACAGTTTGCATTTCGCACCTTTTATGACGTTCAGTTCAACAGAAGAAAACCATTAAACACAATGCAAAATTATTCAATGTCTATACGAGATGTTGCGACATCAAAATATTGCTTTTTTTTAAGAGGTTTGACAGAGGGAACTGTAACTGTTATGGTCTTATCGTCCCGAAATCGAAGAGAGTCCTCCTCCTCATTTCTCTTTTTCTTCCACCTCTAGACTATGGGGTTCTCTCTCTTCCATAACAAAAATGCTCTCTCTTCCTTTTTCTCCATCTCCTCCTCCTCCTACTACTTGTTCTTCGTCTCCTCCTCTTTCACAAGTTCTCCAACACTGAACAATGAAACAAGTGAAGTGTTGTTCTTCCCTTTTCTTCTTCTTCCTCCTCCTTCCTCTTCTCCTCCTCCTTCTTCTTCTTCTTCTTCCACCTCTAGACTATGGGGTTCTCTCTCTTCCATAAAAAAATGCTCTCTCTTCCTTTTTCTTCATCTCCTCCTCCTACTACTTGTTCTTCGTCTCCTCCTCCCCTTCCTCGTCTTTTTCTTCATCTCTAGACTATGGGGGTATCTCTCTTCCATAACAAAAATGCTCTCTCCATATTCTTTTCACTCGTTTTCCTTTTCTTATTATTTCTTTCTTCCTGAGTGAGGAGGAATTACCGGGTCGCGAATGTGAATCGGGCTCCCGTAGAAAAACAGTTTGCATTTCGCACCTTTTATGACGTTCAGTTTAACAGAAGAAAACCATTATTAAACACAATGCAAAATTATTCAATGCCTATACGAGATGTTGCGACATCAAAATATTACATTTTTTTTAAAAGAGGTTTGACAGAGGGAACTGTAACTGCTATCATCTTATCGTCCCGAAATCGAAGAGAGAAGGAAGAAAGGATAGGAGAAAGCCAGCCGTTCCGAGAACGAGCATTATAGAAGTGTCAACTTTTTCCTGCTTTTTTTTACGGGAATCTTGTTCATTCATGCCATCTCGGTCTCAATTAGTCTCAAAACTCAAACCACAGATATTTCTATTCAAAATTTTCTAGAAATTTACGTATACTATTATTATTTTAATTTTCTAGAAAGCTAAGCAAGTATGTATTACATAACTATCATTAGTCCCGCCCCGGGCAGGAATCGAACCCGCGGCCTAGCGCTTACAAGGCAGACGCACTACCAACTAAGCTAACTAGGCTGGAAAATATTGCAAATTGTGAATTGAAAAGTAGGTAGTAATAGTTTTGTTCTCAGGATCGGAGTCACTGAATCCAACAAATTCATAAAAGGGGGGGGGGAACACTCGCTCTCTCGACGAAAGAAGCCTTACAGTACAGTCACTACAACCTTCGTCTTCCTACCTTGTTTTCACTAACACTTAAAAGTTTAAAAAGTTAGAACTTTCAAGGGTACCTATACACAACACTTGGTAAAACAAACTAAAATCAATTAGGGGAAAATGAAAAACACATCGCTTTTTTTTGTTTTACAAAATTCCCCTATTGACTTTCATTTATATAATATCAAGATAAGTTATAACTTACATAAGTAGTGTACAATACATGTACATGTTAAATTTCTCTGAAAAGGTGTATCAACTCACTCTTCAAGATACTTAATTATTTCCACAACAACGTGCCTACGTGCTACGTTAAAAACTTCACAGCTCAATACAAAAGATCACTCAGGATGTTTCAGTTCTTGGGATTATACTTTCCCCCCGAAAACAAACTTTTATTTCTCCGAAAGAAAGATTTTAAAATAAATTCACAAAAAAGAAAGTTGTCAAAAGAAATGATGTCTTTCGGGGATGTGAGGCGTGGAACGTGGAACAGGGTTGTAATTCAATAAAATGACGATTCAAAGCTCAAAGCGCACTGGAACTTATTCTTATTGGTAACTTACTTTGAATTATACGTCCCTTTGAAGATCAGGTCCGAAGAAGTCAAGTCAAAAGGATACCAAAAGGACAGTGGAATATACCTCATACGGTCAGGTCTGTTTTCTTCTAGGCAAGAAATCGGAGATAACTGATATAATTTTTCAAAAAGTGAATACCGACTATCACCCATGCCGAATGCGAAAAAGAGGATCCCAAGACACGTTCAAAGGAGCACCCAATGTGAAAAAACACATTGAAATAATAAAAACACGATGTAGTTTTCATTTCCTTTTAATCTATTCTCCATTTTACCTTTCATATCATTTTCTATTTTCTTTGCATTTGCCATTTTCTTTGCTCTTCTTTCTTTTGCCAATTGAATTCCTCCGTTTGCTTTTATAAAGACGACGAGGTTTTCATCTATTTCTCTCCTTAAATAAAAAAAAAAGTACCTTATTTTAATTTAGTTTGAATAAATTCGATTCTTCATCTGTTATCTACTGTGTATACTTTTCGATACTTCTCCAATATAAAAGTTAATAAAAATGTACTAATAAACATCATGAATATTGAATAAGTTTAGTTATCTAGATTCTCCGTTTCTTTTCGCTCAAACTACACGGCCTACACTACAACAAATTGCCACTGAACTCCTCGAAAAAAATGTGCCACTTGCCAACTGCCCCTGATTATTACGTTGATATGATCCTTCAATATTTTTACTTTTTTTCTCTACAATAATCCGTTGTTTTCCTTCATTGCGCTTTCCATGCACGGATTCTGCTAGAGAGCTTTATTAAAAATGTGAGTAGCGGGAAGTGAGGAGCGCGCATTCGTTTTTTATGAGTCATCAGGTTTCGCTGGTTGTTTTCGACGGAAAAAAAAGTAAAAAAAGACCGCATTCGTTTTTTATGAGTCATCAGGTTTCGCTGGTTGTTTTCGACGGAAAAAAAGTAAAAAAGATTTCTGCTAGAGAGCTTTATTAAAAATGTGAGTAGCGGGAAGTGAGGAGCGCGCATTCGTTTTTTATGAGTCATCAGGTTTCGCTGGTTGTTTTCGACGGAAAAAAAGTAAAAAAGATCATTACGTCCTCTTCCTCCCCTCTTCCTCCCTACTGGTTCTCTATGGGAGCGACTTATGGCCCTAACCTTATTGCTGTTTCTCCCCCTCCTTCCCTGATCTAACGCCTCCTCCTCTCTCAGATTACCGTCCATACAGGGTGCTCTTTTGAAGAATCAACCCCCTGTAATAAAAACTAGAAGTTATGGATAGAAGGCCCCGTCAATAAGGACCTTTAGTACACAATGGTGACTGAGAGAATAACTAGAAGAATTAATGAACATGGTTATTTAGTTATTTTAAATCAAGCACCCATATTGAAGAATCAACCCCCTGTAATAAAAACTAGAAGTTATGGACAGAAGGCCCCGTCAATAAGGACCTTTAGTACACAATGGTGACTGAGAGAATAACTAGAAGAATGAACATGGTTATTTAGTTATTTTAAATCAAGCACCCATATCCCATATGTACCCGTTTAAAAACACTGTAGGCAGAAATCTCAAGTTATACGACTGAAGAACTTTTATTACATGTGAACTTTTGTAGTTATGTAGATTAACGTTAATGCCTCAGATATTACATATTTAGGGAAACTTTCTCCCTCATCGGACCACACCCTGGTACCCTGTATGACCTATTCTCTATTCGCCACCACAACTCCCCTACCCCTGCGCCATTTTTCAAAAAACCAAGTATTTTTATGCATCTGCAGGGGGTTTTATGCACATTTTTTTTAGTGCATATTCATCATAACCCAGAGATTATACATCACTAAACGTTTGTTCGCTCATCTCCATCATAATGCCGATTTTATTAGTTCCCCCTCCCTCCCCTCCCCTGCTTTCCCTTCTTTGGGGGGGGAGGAGGGGGTGGGTATGCAATTTGTGCTCTGTGGTAAAATAGTACTAACCTAGATATTTGAGAGATTACTGACATACTGAGGGCAAACACAGGGACAGGGTTTAAAATGACAGTTTAAAATGACAAGTTTAAAATGACAAGTTGTCTAGAAAAGTTAGAAAGTAGAAACCATGTAGCTTATAAACATATTTTTTTTAATTTATACCTAAGCAGAAGAAAAGCCCCACTTTGGTCTTATCTTTATTTTATAAACAAAATACAGTCATAGGAGTGTACTCAATAGAATACCTAGGTACATAATATTAGATTCGGTCATTTTCTCAATAATGCTGCAAAATTCCTCAATTTTTCATAATTATTTAAATCCTCGAAATTAAATCTTACATCATCAGTGTTGCAACAGGAATTTCTATGTTTCAATCACACATTTACGACTCGGAAATGCATCTTTGTGTTTCAGCATCTCAATAGAATACCTAGGTACATAATATTAGATTCGGTCATTTTCTCAATAATGCTGCAAAATTCCTCAATTTTTCATAATTATTTAAGTAAATCCTCGAAATTAAATCTTACATCATCAGTGTTGCAACAGGAATTCCTATGTTTCAATCACACATTTACGACTCGGAAATGCATCTTTGTGTTTCAGCATACTTACATTCCTCTCTTCCTAACACGATGTTTCCTAAACAGTTCCATTAGTTGCACACACATGGCGTTCTAAAACAATACTCAAAATAAACAAAGCAACAGGAATTTCTATGTTTCAATCACACATTTACGACTCGGAAATGCATCTTTGTGTTTCAGCATACTTACATTCCTCTCTTCCTAGCACGATGTTTCCTAAATAGTTCCATTAGTTGCACACACATGGCGTTCTAAAACAATACTCAAAATAAACAAAATAAGGATAATGGAAAGTAATATACACATTCCTATGGCGTAATATGTTTACAATATGGGATATGTAGGTAACAGAGTGAAGTTATCAGAGAGGTCTCTCAATAGGTCTACGAGAAGGTAGACGATTTAAAACTCAAGTCTAAAATCATTTAAGGAAGTATTTGTAAACCATTTGATACTCAAGTCTAAAATTTCTACATCTCCCATTGAACTCCCATCTAAGTATATCTCTGTATAGGTTTTGTACAAAGCTCATGGTATCATTTATCTTAAGGCTAAAGAAATTGAGATATCATTTATCTTAAGGCTAAAGAAATTGAGAAATCATATCTCCATATACTCAATGACTAGTCGACCGGTGTCGTTCAACATCGCCTGGAACTTATATACAAAAGATCAAAGGATTTTGGTGAAAAAAAAAAGCGCCTTGACCACTACACCACCGAAAAAGATAAGATGTATGATGACCAGTACTCCCCCGATGTAGGTACATTAGGTAAGTAGTGTAACAAAAAGCTTACCTATCCTTGAGACATTTTTATGCATGAGACTTTTGGTTCAGTCTCGTTCCGAGACAAGTTCATCAGTCATCCTGTCACAACTCAACTGACAGGACATTTGTAAAATCGTACAAAAACCTTTCCCTTGGATGAGTCGGAAAACAATTCCTAGGTCGTGGAAACGGTAAGAGATCTGGATGAAAAAATAATAAGGGGCAGGATAAGTTAGTAAAAAGAAGAATTTAGAAAAGAAAAAAGAAGAACAAGGGGAAAAAAAGGTAAAAATGGGACGATAGAATGAATGACTAACCATGGTCATGGACGTAGCACAACTCAACTGACAGGACATTTGTAAAATCGTACAAAAACCTTTCCCTTGGATGAGTCGGAAAATAATTCCTAGGTCGTGGAAACGGTAAGAGATCTGGATGAAAAAAAATAAATAAATATGGGGCAGGATAAGTTAATAAAAAGAAGAATGTTAGAAAAGAAAAAGAAGAAGGGGAAAAAAGTTAAAAATGGGACGATGGAATAAATGACTAACCATGGTCATGGACGTAAGTAATGGAAGAAACAGGTAGTCTTCCTTCCTACCTTTACGTCTTTCCCTCT
>NW_007379764.1:0-40224 GCF_000475195.1 Diaphorina citri | reverse complement strand
TTTTTTTTTTTTTTTTTTTTTTTTTTTTTTTTTTCGAAAATTTCCTATCTCAAAATACTCCCCATGTAATAAGGGATCATTTAAAAGTGTCCAAAAATTGAACTTTTTAGTCCGTCCTTCCTTTATTATTACTATAATAATGAAAGGTATAGTGGACGGACTATCGATATATATTTGCAACTCATTTACATCCCTAAAGAGAGCTGGTCAAAGTCCACGGAGATAAGATTACTGTGCCGCTAATACGTTGAGTTCATGTACAAAGAGAGACAGGAGGAGCGCATAGTGAGGTCGTTTCGTCCCAGTTCGTTGTCGTCCGTCGAGACTCAAGTAAGAGATATCCATGAGGAGCGTATAGTAGATCATGGGTATGAAAGACGCTGCACGGCTGAGACATTAGAGAGCGACGATAATGGATCAAAGTTATTATGTGTATATTGTGGCGAAAAACATTATTCTAGTCTCTGCAATAGGTACGCGTCGATGGAAAGTAGGCAGAAACTGATCGAGGACAAAGGTTTGTTACCCCTGCCTACGAGTAGGGCATGTGAAGAGTACCTAACTGACCTCTCTAAAAAAAAAAAAAAAAAAAAAAAAAAATAGCTCGTTGAACGTAACATTATTATAAAGTAATCTGTTAAAACCAAGCAGAATAAAAAGAAGTGGCCTTAAAAGAGAGAATAGTCAAGTGGTCTGAAACAAGAGAATATTCAAGCAGGAAGCATTCTTACCTTTGCCGTCTCCAGTGTTGAGTCTCAATCCTGCCATCTCCGCTTTCTGCTGTAGTCTCGTGTGAACCGTCTCTGCGCCTTCCTTCATCTTAGCGATAATACCTGAGGGGAGACACGAAATAAGAAAATATTGTTTTATTAAAACATAATGTATAGGACCTTTACTTTCATTATTATTATTATTACTTTTTGAATGGGTACTTATAAAATGTAACGAGAAAGTATTGGATTTACTATTCAACAGGTAGTTTTTGAGCTGTAAAAATCACTCGAAGTAAGTGTCCATACAGAGCTCCCAAAAGCCCACATCGAGCCCAGTGTTGAACACGTCTAACATACATAATCACAAGGATTTTGGCGAAAAAAAGGTTCGATATATAAGGAAATTTGGTGATTAGATTGTAAATCCACACTCCTTTAAGTACAAATCGCCATGGTTTTCGCTATGGGCATCCACCGAACATTTTTCCCTCTCCACATATAAAAAGGTTTGTGGAAGGAAAAAAAAGCTTTCTTACCACGTATCCTAATCTAAATCTTAAATTCGTGATTATGATTTAGATCTGGATCTAACACTGTTCTTACCATGTTTATCTTTCTCTTTGAGAATACGCTCGACATCACCGGCTTTATCTTTGACTTTCCCGAAGAAGTCTTCGAAAATTTTAATCCAAGTAAGCAGCGAAACAAATAGAAATGACAGTGTTCGTTTTAAGGATAAAAAAAAATAATAAAATAAAATACAACCCCACAAAAATACAACTCGTAAGTATCAATTTATATAAATAACCTAAGTAAATACAACCCCTTGTCACAAAAGATCTAACCAGGTCGCAGTGACCAAGGGCGTTTATTAAAGCCGATGGCCCTACCTTTACCAATACCACATACAACCCCAAACCAAAAAGAACCGAGTAGTTCCAAAATAAGACGTATTTTTAGTTTCTAGGAATGTCGATGGACCAGAATGTTGAAAATGTAGTATCTATCAACTGTGTCGTCGGCAAGTCATTCAAAGTGTGTGTAACACATTGCATAACTTCTTTAATTCTACGGCATTCATAAAAACTTGGAGCTCATGTGTTTCTCTCTTTCAATGCTTCAAATTTTCGGAGTCTCACATACAGTAAAGGAGAAAAAAGATTCTCGAAGGGGGGTAGCCCCTTCAGCCCCCTCCCCCCCTAAACAAGGTAATGAATTTCCGACCTTTTAAAGATACTTTTCACAGTTTAACCTTAAAATTGGATTTTTATCAAGGAATTTATTTGTTCAAATTTGTTACCCAAATGTCTATGATCTATTACGGACTCTGCATTGAATATTACCTGCAATTTTCTTATGTGCATCCGGCGAGGCAGACTGTGTGAGTGCTGCCACCTTCTGGTATTCGGTGCTGTTGATCAGACCTTGTGCTTCTAGAGTACCAGGCGACATGACGCTGTACTCTTCACTCAGTAGTTGGACTGAAAATACAGAGGTCAAAATACTAAATGGGTCTGTCAAAAACGGGGTGTACCTTAAAATTAAAGAGGTCACCATTAAATGTCCCCCAAAAAGTTAGCACAATCAGCGAAAACTCGATTTTTTTATCTTCATTAGTTTTCAAGATATTTGAATGTATCGTTAATTTTTTGGACACCCTGTATATGACTCGGGATCTTTCGGGTTAGTTCGGAGACCTTGAATAAGCAGCGGAAATGGCCGAGGTTTGTTCTTTACCTATCAGCGCTTCAATAATGAAGCACAATATATGACTCTCGGTATCTTTCGGAATAAAAAGCGGAAATGCACGAGATTTGTTCCTTACCTATCAGCGCTTCAATAATCCCCCCCCCCCCCCGGTACATCAGTGTTTGGATCCTTCACCCTTGCCCCCCTCCCCCCCTCGACAAAATCCTGGATACGGCCCTGCGTGTAATATAACACAGTGGCGTGCTCAGGTCGGAACACTGGTGTATTGTAAACTCAGAAAAACGTAGAAAAATTAAACTATGTAGGTACGGTAACTTAAAAAGTTATTCTTGACACGGGCGAACAGATAAACAGGTGGTCTTTATCAGCAATGGCTTTTATTATCAGTAGCTGTGTACACACACTGGTCTATTTCTTGACACGGGCGAACAGATAAACAGGTGGTCTTTATCAGCAATGGCTTTTATTATCAGTAGCTGTGTACACACACTGGTCTATGTACCTACCTATGTAGCTAACTTTTTTTCCGATTAAGCCTAAACGTAAATACATCGTACCGTTCACCCGGTCACTATCAGTTAAACCAGGGTTGTCCAACCCGCGGCCCGCGAAGACTCTAGATTAAGGAGCGCGGTAGCGCTCCGCCCCGCCAATTCAAGAAAGTTTGACCGCGCTACTAGAGATATTATACGCGACAGGGAAAGTAGCCGTTTTCAGGTAGTTGTAGACAGAAAACTACAAATGATGGAAGAAAACGGATTGCGTGTGTGTGTTGGGGCATGAAAGAAGACCAAGTTGAAAAAAAATGTCATCAAAATCGGTTAAGTTTAGCCGGAGATATTTGACTTTGAAAAACGTCAAATTTTTCATCATTTTCTGCTGTTGCTTCCGCTTCTTCTTTGACGTTGACCGCTCTACAGCCTAAACCACTTGACCGATTTTGATGGTTGATGGCTCATTTTTTTTTCTCGTGAGTGGTAGGTGTGCCTTTTCATATTTTCAAGGCACCCAAAGGGGCCCTTCGGCCTTAAATATTTGATAAAAGAGTGACTTTTGGGGGGAAAATTCCAAATTATATCGCTCGAGTTGATTAATAAGGAAGTTTTGTACTACGTAGAGTCAAAAGTCGGAGTGTCCGAGTGGTAAGGAGTGTGGTCTCTGACAAACTGCTGAGCGGGTGGGATGGGGACAGACGGACAGACGACACCGAAGCGAATACAATACCCCGCCCCTTATACCTCCTTCGGGTTAGTTCGGAATAAGCAGCGGAAATGCCCGAGATTTGTTCCTTACCTATCAGCGCTTCAATATCGAAGCACAATATATGACTCTCGGGAACTTTCGGGTTAGTTCGGAATAAGCAGCGGAAATGCCCGAGATTTGTTCCTTACCTATCAGCGCTTCAATATCGAAGCACAATATATGGCTCTCGGGATCTTTCGGGTTAGTTCGGAATAAGCAGCGGAAACGCACGAGATTTGTTCCTTACCTATCAGCGCTTCAATATCGAAGCACAATATATGGCTCTCGGGATCTTTCGGGTTAGTTCGGAATAAGAAGCGGAAATGCACGAGATTTGTTCCTTACCTATCAGCGCTTCAATATCGAAGCACAATATATGGCTCTCGGGATATTTCGGGTTAGTTCGGAATAAGCAGCGGAAATGCACGAGATTTGTTCCTTACCTATCAGCGCTTTAATACTGAAGCACAATATATGGCTCTCGGGATCTTTCGGGTTAGTTCGGAATAAGAAGCGGAAATGCACGAGATTTGTTCCTTACCTATCAGCGCTTCAATATCGAAGCACAATATATGGCTCTCGGGATCTTTCGGGTTGGTTCGGAGACCTTGAATAAGAAGCGGAAATGCCCGAGATTTGTTCAGTTCGTGACCATCTTGATGAGAATGATGGTGTAGTTGTTGCAGCTGATGAATACCTCGCTGTAACCAAGGAGAGTAGAAACCAAGATATACTAAGGATCTGAGGAATAGATCACGAAAAAGTGCCTTTTTTTAAATTCCTCAAATTACTTTTTAATGGAAATCAAAAACTTTAAAGCTCTTCCACTTAAAACGAGATTTTTTGCAATTAGAAACATCTCGAATAACAAGAAGACTTTCAATAACATTCTAATTCAATGTGAGCACACTTTCATAATAATAAAAAAGTCATAAGAAAAGCTAACTCTTGGCCACCCGTCCAAATTATCACCACGATCAATGTTACTTACCTGGGTGGCATGTCGTATGGCAGATATATTTCTAGAGCGAAGACCACGCAACAAATGGACAGCTGGATTGGCCAATCCCATTCCTTCTCCTCCTCCTACACCAGAAGATGTGTTCTCATCGCATGCATTGAGTACATCTTCTGCATTCATTCCGTGTAATACTCGATCTAGATGACCTAGAAAGAACCATTTAAAAGGAAAAGAATTAACTTTAAATTCCCATGAAACAGATGATATATGTGCTACAGTGGAACCTCTTTTGTGTTACTTCAAGGCACATTCTTTTAAAATTACATAACTAATGGAAAAGTTTGGTTATAAAAATGTGTCCGGCCGGAATTCGAACCCCTAACCCCTAAGGTTCGAAGAGCACTGAAAGGTAGTGCTCTTAATCACTCAGCCACAATGAATCTTTTTCCTCCTATCGAAAAACGAGGATTTTTTTCCTTTTGGGAATCCAGCCCAAATAATGCCCACGAAAGTTTCCCCGAAGGGATCAAGCCCAAACACTGTCCGCGAAGGTTTTCCCCTAGGGAATCGAGCCCAAATAGTGTCCAGGGACCCAACGTAACTTACCGGTCTCCATTTGCCACACATACACCGTGCCGTCCGAGCACCCAATGATCATGAAATCATCCAGGGGGCGCCACTTGATATTGGTAACGGGAAACAGATGGCGTGACGCAAGCACAACGCACTTTCTCTCTGCCAGAGAGAGTAGCGTGACGGAATGATCCGACGCTACCGAGCAGATGCACTTGAGAATACGCGGCTGAAATGAGACAAGGAAATTAAGATGTATAGCAGATGGAAATTAACATACGTAAAACAGATGGAAATTAACATATGTAAAACCATATGGAAATTAACAGATGTATAACAGAGAAAAGAGGGGAGAACCCAATGCAAGCTGCCTGCCACCTTCCTCGATCTCATTCCAACCCTAGATCCTGTTGGCTAGAACCTGTTGGAGATGTTGACTGATCTGCTGTCACTGCTACAATAACAACAGGTGGAAATTAACATATGTATAACATATGGGAATTAACATACATGTAAAACAGATTGGAAATAACAGGCAATCCCCCGTTACAGTGACGTCGATACCTCTATTCCCACAGCAAAAAAAAAAAAAAATCTAGATTTTAGTTTGTGAATAGGTGTGTACTCACACTGCACGTATTAGGCGGTACCAGGAGTTGCGTGATCTCGCCCGCGTGCACACAGAACCGGTGTAGAAGCGTGCCAGCATACAGGTCCCACAGACACACGGCAAAGTCCTCCCCCCCACTGAGCAGATGGGAGCGCTCATAGCGAGGGTGTACGTGGTTCGGGTACAGGAGACAGTTGACTCTGCCCTGGTGACCGACTAGGAGCTGATGGGGCGGCCAGTCTGAAGGTAAATGAGACAAAAAGAATTAGGGCCCATCATGACAATAGCACATTACTTGAACGACTATTCTTTTACAGGGAACTGTAGCAACCGAGGTCTTATCCTTCCGAAATCGAAAAAAAAAAAAAAAAAAACAGGATGATAGGAAGGAAGAATAAGGGAAAACCAGCCGTTCCGAGAACGAACCTTGTATGTTTCGACCCCACGAACCAGTGCTTACAAAACAGGTCTTCCAAGCTAACTAGGCTGGGTACTTTTTTTTTTTTTTTTTTTTTTTTCTGTGTTTTGGACTTCTTGTTTTCAATTCAAGTTCAAACTTGTCGACTATTTTATTTATTCATTTCTTCTTTTTCCTTCTTCTTCGTCTTTTTCTTCTTCTCTTACCATCATATTGCTGATGACTCCCATGTAATAACTGTAACATAACTGTCTGTGTAGCAGGAACTATGATAATGGAACCATCTTCTCTACCCAACACCAGACGAGAATGTTGAGGAAGATAAATACTGGACGTTAATTTGATCGGAGGCTCATCGTGGGAATCCTGAAATTAGACCAAAAAAAATGAAATTTTCTCCAAAGTGGAGTGAAAAGTCCCATTACTCTAGCAGGCTAAACAGGTCTTAAATAAATTATATAAGCCGTGTTATAAAATGAACAAGATAAAATAAAAGGGTGGATTTAACCGGTTATGCGGAAGAGCTAAGTGAGAATCAGGCTATTAAATCCTTTAAAAAATTTAAGACCTTTACTAGAGGCTGACATTTTATTATTAAATAAAAAGGTCTTTTATTAAGGCAAACAAAATAGAAAATACATAGCTCTACCAGATGATAATTCAATCTTTTTCTGTGGTAAGTAATGGTAATAAATAACATTATTTATTTATTTACGGGACTAACCCTTTTTTCAATAATGACAATAGAAAAAATACTGTAAAACTAAACAAACACAAACAAAATTCAAATACAGTAGAAAAAAAGTAAAATGAAATATAAAAAGGAAAGTAAAAAGTAACATAGTATGAGTACATATAGGCTGTAGGGGTAGGGTGTAGATACCTAATTTAATTAAAATTAAAATTGCCGTCATTGGCATTTCTGACCATTCTATTAAGAGGTGGTAAACATTAATAAGATAATGAAAATGCACTCACCAGTTGATCCAAAATCCCCACAGGGGGCGGCTTGACCGCGGCCCAGTTCTCGGCCAAACTCGTCACCTTGAGCGGCTCTTGACTGAGAGGAGCCGGAGACGCCCGAAGTGATGCGAGCCGTTCCGAAGTGACTTCGGGGATTTGCCACACTACGACCCTGCCTTCTGAATCACCACGAAGGAGAAACTTGCCCACGTTGGGCTGAGTGAAAAAACGAAATGCGGGGGGACACGAGAGCGGCTGTGGATAAAATAGAGCGAGAAATATGTGGAAAATAGAACGAAATACATAGAGGGAAATAGAATATAACGAAATACATAGGGGGCATAGAATATAACGAAATACACAGTGGGACATAGAATATAACGAAATATGTAGTAGGACATAGAATATAACGAAATACATAGTGGGACATGGAATATAACGAAATAGTGGAAATTGGATATAACGAAATACATAGTGGGGCATAAAATATAACGAAATATGTAGTAGGAAATAGAATCGAACGAAATATGTAGAAAATAGAACAAAACGAAGTAGTAGGAAATAGAACATAATCGAAGAGAGGAGGACAGGATAGGAGAAAGCCAGCCTTTCTGAGAAAGAACTTTGTCCTGTTTACGAAACCGCTTACAAGGCAGGCGCGCTGCCCTCCAGGCTGGCTACTTTTTGTACTAACTTACCTTGGTAATTTGATTGACGACACAGATACAATACAGATAGGGTGTGTCCAGATCTGAGGATGGTTTGTGAAAATCTAAGTTGTCTGCTACAGAGCTGAAAAATACGATAGCGTCTGGTTAAGATCGGAGCGCAGTGGACTTTGGATTTGGAGATTGATAGTTCGATTTTATCATTTATGGCTTTGTAATAAGTGGGGAAAGTCACTTGGGACAAGTACAACCCATTAGTGCATAGGGTCCTATTTTTAAGACACTCACAAAAAGGCCATAACTCGGTGACATACGGCCAGAACTTGATAAGTACGCTTAACACTTTTTTCTTTCTTTCATGTGAGGGACAGCCCTTGTAAATTCTAGGGTCGGTCGCTTTTTGGCTGGAAGTTTAACCAGCTCTTCAATAGTTCTTATAAGGCTGAATGCACAATGCACCTCAATACCAAGCCTAGACCCAAAATTACCTACCAAAAATATCTGAGTTTCAGTTTCCTTTAACGTTCAAATTTTTAATCTTGACACAAAAGATAGATGCAAGTACAATGTGATATCAAAAGCAAACATAAAAGATGGCGTGCAAGGAAGGAAAAAAAATGGAATGTGTGTTTGTACCTAGCTCTACGGAAGTCCTTGAAGCAGCTAGAGTGGAACATACAACAACAAGTGATGAGACATACATAGATCAAACAGAAACGGATCAAAAAGTTTGAAAAAAACTGAAGCAGTGCAACGTGATTTCTTTACTAAACAAGATAAAACTCTGGGATCGATTCCCGAAAGTTGAGTTTCTTCTTTGGAGTTCTTTAATGTACATAAAAAAATCTTTGTTCCAGTACTTACGCCTATAATTATGTTGTTTTATAGAGATTGACTATTAGGTCATTTCAAAGTTGTGTCCACTAATAGTTGACGGCCATCGACGTCAATCGACGGCTCTGACACACCTTTATAGGTACACCTAATTTTAATATCCTATTCACATCCTTTTATCTAACTAAAGATTTCTCTTTTTTCCCAAGTTTGGATAAAATCTTGTAATTTTGAGCCACTTTTATCGAGCCGATTTTATTGAAATTTATGAGATGACAATAGCACATTCTATGGAAAATTTTGTATCTTTACGTAATAAAAGCATGTACACGTACAGTCACACCTGTCTAATCGGGACCCGTAAATGGGAAATCTGGATACATCGTGACCCCCTTCGTTCGTACTTGTTATTGGAAAACCCTTTTGCAATTCGGAAACCTGGATAAGCGGGAAAAATTGCCGGTTCCCCTTGATTCCCAGTTAGACAAGATTGCGTGTTTTTCACGACGGTGCATCACTAAACATCTATTGAACATGCACTTCTAGGAGTGCACCAGGGGAGGATCATGCTATAATACAGAGTGGACATGGGCTTACTTGGACGGCAACTTGTACAGGTACGCCTTGCCCTCATCAGTCCACACGAGGATTCTATCCAGAGCGAGGAATTCACCTCCCAACCAACGTTCACCGCGGTGTGAAATCACCGTACAGAGTACGGAGAAATCCGATGCATCATAGATCTGAAAATAATAATAAACATGAGCAAACTCCATGACCAAGTTTGCACGCCGGAGGACCCATGTTCGATTCCCGGCGGGGACAAAGTTTTTTCGGTTCTGTCGAGTAGCGACCAGCAGTGGCATTACAAGTCAAAGAAACGAGCTAAATATGAGGATTGAGTAAATGAAAGACTTGTAATACTGTGATACTCATAAAATTGTGAAGAGGCTGTTGCTTCACCGCTTCACCACAAATAATTCATGATTTGATAATAATAATAAACATGACAATAAGGTGTATTTTACTATGCAACCAGCCTAGTTAGTTTGCTTAGGGTAGCGTGTCTGCCTTGTAAGCGCTAGACCGCGGGATCGATTCCCACCCGGGGCGGATTTTATCCTGAACGGATAATGTTCGTTCTTGGAAAGGCTGGCCTTCTCCTACCCTGTCTTCCTTCTCTCTTCGATTTCGGGACGATAAGACCTTAGCATTTACAGTTCCCTCTATCAAACCTCTTGAAAAAAAAGTGTTCTATTTACCTGCCAATACTTGGCACACACAATAAGTACTGTACGCTGTAGAGTGGCACAACAGCTGATAGCCAGAGCATTCAGACATCGTATAGGTTTGCTTTCATGTTCATAGATTGGCTCGGACTGTTTGGTTTCAGTGCCGTTCAGAGTCCAAACTTTCACCTGGAAAACGAACGAGAATGAGACCAAATAAATGACATCTGCACTACTGACGTTGTGTTTAGTGAAATAAGACATAGAAGAGGAACAAGAAATAAAATAAATAATATCTGCACAACTGGTGTGACGTTTAGTGATACAGATGCACAAGACAAGAAATTTAGTTTTGTCTACGTCACGTGGGTAGCTGTTTATAAGAAGTGACCAATGGAAAACAGTAGACGAATTTACAAGACAAGAAATGGTCCAAACCAAGTGATTCCTAGTTAATCTTGATGGGAAATATTGCACCTCTGATCATTATCACTAATCTGATGACTGATGAGAGACATACTACAGGATGACCATTGAGCATTCTATGACACAGACCTCATGAAACTAATGTAGCAATTGTTTCATTGCTACGAAATAAAAAAAAAAACAGCATTTTTTTTTCTTTTCCTTCTCTTTCTTTCTTTCTTTTAATCTACAGATTTTTGCCTACCGTAGCTGTGGTGGTCAGGGCCAGAACAACATCATCCTTCCTCTTGTTTGGACGAAGAACATACAGTGCACTGATCCAGTCTGGATTAACTTTGGACGACAGGGAGAAGATGATTTCCAGACTAAATGGATCCATGATGAGAACCTAGAAATTAAAATATGTAAAATGAATTATAAACAATAGGAGCAAGGCAGATGGAGCACTTTCACTTGACATATCCCTATTGTGTAATGCAACTTACCAGGGCAGTGAGTGCTCTGTATTGTTGGAGTTCTTTAAAAAGTACAACTACACGTTTCAGTTGGTGCACTCTTGTCAATTTCTTTCAGTCTGTTACTTTTCAGTCTGTGATAATGATATTACCTACTTGATAAACCTAATAAAAAAAACCTATTGAACAAAATGAAAAAATAAACATAATAATAAACTTTTCTTTTGTAAACATAATAAATGTATGTTTATCTATCTAACAATGAATGATATGTTGTAACACATAGGTAGTTGAAGCACCTAAAAGGAAGCCAGAAAAAAAAAAAAAAAAAAAAAAAAAAAAAATGGCAGCAGACACGAAAAAAATGGCAGCAGACACAACCTTTTCCAGACTGACAACACTTACCTCAGCATAACATCCATTACAGAACAGTCGTATGTCCTCACAAGAGTTCATCTGGTATGGCTGCATGCTTGTATGAACATACGCCAGTTTCACGCTTTCCCGACACTTGCCATCAACCAAATCCCAGGTGCACATTTCTCCTGACTCGGAAGAGGTGACAATGAAGTTGTTGTCCTGAATGATGCTTGCCTTGGCCATGCACAGAATGGGAGCTGTGTGTCCCACAAGTAGACAGCGGGGAGTCATCTAAAAATGGACAAATGAGAGGTTGTAATTTATAATGTAGGTACCATACTGTACAGTCCTGCATTGTATAAAAAATGCCTTGGCCATGCACAGAATGGGAGCCGTGTGTCCCACGAGTAGACAGTGGGGAATCATCTAAAAATGGACAAATAAGAGGTTGTAAGTTTATAATGTAGGTACCATACTGTACAGTCCTGCATTGTATAAAAAACTTTGTATTTTGCAAAAGGTATGACATAGACATTATTAAATTATCAATAGCAACCTTGTTGTTTGGTTTTGGCATTTGGCAAAAGGTATGACATAGCCATTATTAAATTATCAATAGCAACCTTTTTTTTTGGTTTTGGTTTTTTTTTTTTTTTTTTTTAATGGGCCATACACATTTAACCATCGGCAGGATCTGTTCTTCTCATTTTCAAGCAAAGAGAGCCCTTTGAAAAACTGTTAGCTAGGCTTGTCAATATTAACTACCTACCTTGAAAGTATCTGGCTCCACTTGCCACAGGCATATTTGACCATCATGACATCCTGTGATGAGTGTATGCTGATCCTCAGACAGGTAGATGCAAGAAATGCAGTGTGTTAGAGGTGTTTTACCCCACAACACCACTGGGACCACTAGATTGGTACTGTTTGACATAATCTGAAAAGCAAAGCAACATAAATATAATAGAAAACCAAGATTCTTTTTAGAACTCAAAACATACAAGTTCCTAAAACCTTGAGAACAAAACTCTATGCCTTGACTGGGGAGTTGAACCCACAACCTTCTGATATCAATGCTTATCTACTAACCACTTTATTCCCTATGAATCAAGTGCATTTTAGGTGGTTGTAGGAGTGTTATCTTACCTGGGATTAATAAATTCACAAATCGGGAAGAGATTATTTTGATCAGAACATGCCCATTTCAGTGGGCAGTCTCTTGAGTAACCTCTATATTGATCCTTAACTGAATCCTTTGATTTCAATCACCAAAAAAGGCTAAAAATCAGGACCACTTTTTAATTTTTTACTGATAACTGATAAGTGATAAAAACCAAAAAAGGGTAAAAAACCGGGCCCCTTTTTAATTTTTTTCTTAAAAGTGATAAGGTAAAAAAAAAAAAAAAAAAAAACAATCTTTAGCAAGAAGGTTAGAAGAGAGTGGATAAGACGCGCCGCCATTTTGGATTTTGGATCTTCGGCGCAATTTTTGTAGTTGAGAAGTTAAGTCCATAACATTTCAACCTCCTCGCACAACGAGAAATGAAAATTTTTGAAAGCATTTTCCAAATTTTCATTTTGATTTTCCCTTTTGCCCTTTTCCTTTCTTTCCTATTTAAAAAGTAAAAAGTTAACTCCAGACTTTCTAATCAGTAGTGAAAAAGTTCAATGCCCCATATTCCCCTTGGAGTGATCCGATCTACCAGAATTCCCCTGTGAATAGGTCTTTCAGTGGAACCCATGGGAAGGTAAGTTTTTTTTTTTTTTTTTTTTTTCATGAAAATGATGATTTTGTGTGGTCTGAATTTATGTAGTAGTATGGAAAACACAGTACCTACTCAATATCATTTTGTCAATTAATGTTATCAATCATCCATTTTGTAAGGGTACCGAGGGTCAACCTATGAAAGAGGTAGGTAGGTACCTAACCTAACCCACTAGCACACCTACATGAGACTGTCAAAAGGGGAACCTAGTTTATAGTAGGTAGTTATACAGTATGTCGATCTGCTTTTGGTCTGTTAATCAAGGTTGAATGATCACTACATCACTTCCTTTTTACGGTAATTTGAAAAAATGGGATGAGGAAACCGGAAAGGAAAGCAGTGCTTCCATATAGGACACATCACTGACCTAACCTACGCTAAACCCTACATTGATGAAAAAAGAGAAATTTTGCTTGCTAAAGGAATAACAAAAGTTGATTGCAAACGGCATCCACTCATTTGGTTTTAATATTTGGGATATACGAGTGTGCATCCTGCTTTACACACAACATATTTGAACCTCACAGCAACTATCATTCTTATTAGGTATGCATTCTTAAGTATTTTTCTTCTTTTCTGAAATACAAAGTTTGGAGTTTTTGTTGAACACAAGTTTGGAGTTTTTGTTGAACACAAGTTTGGAGTTTTTGTTGAACACATGCCAGATTTTATGTGAAAGGTGTTCAGTGTGTAAGTATTTTGTGTTGTTTTTGACACTATTGTGACATACGCCCTCAAACCGATGAAAAAATTGAGCAACACAGTGCCTGAGTGCAGAACATCTTCTCTTGATTACCTACTGCCTCACACTGGTTTTCAAACCACTCATCACATGAAGACATTTGATTGCAATCATGTTATCACAAAGGATTTCAAGCATAACCCCAATCTTCGAATGTGTGCAAAACATTGACTTGTGCATTTCAGTCCATGCACCATTAAAGTGGTTCCATAGCCAGCCTAGTTAGATTGGATTGTAGCACACCTACATTGTAAATATTCAACCTCAATGGTGCAGTGGTTTCCACGTTGGATTTTGGATGTGGAGCTTGGTGGTTCGAGTCCCAGTCCAGTCATTACATTTATCTAGGTATTCTAGGTGTAATAATTGGGGAACAATATTTGTGACAACCATTTAAGTATGCTTAACACTTGGAAATTCCTTTCGTCTTTCTTCACAAGGCTGTGGATTTGATACCTGTTATTTCTTGCAGATTTCTTGTGGAATATTATTTTGTGCTGTCGTGTGTCATTAAAAATAACTTCTTCTTCTTCTTCTTCTTCTTCTTCTTCTTCTTCTTCTTCTTCTTCTTCTTCTTCTTCTTCTTCTTCTTCGCTTTCGGAACGAGAAGACCTCGGCAGTTACAGTTCCCTCTATCAAACCATTTAAAAAACCATTGGTCAGTCCAACAGAGTCCAACTATCTTCATACATATGTACCTTGTCTGTTGTCTGCTTTGATCATTCCGAATTGGATTCATCCTTGCTGATTCGATACGCACAGTTTTCTTTGTGTGTGTTCCTACGCATTTTTCTTGATTTGGAATTAAATAGAAAAAATAGATAAATAAAATTTAAAAAAAGATAATGTCCAAAATATCCAGGTTCGCCTGTATGACTGTTCTGACCCTGGCTTGACATTCACATCGAGTGAAAGTGGACTTCTCAGTCCTTGATAGAGAGAGATGGGAACAGTGGACTTGATAGAGAGAGAGAGAGATGTGAGCAACTTTCTGTCCAGGATGGACTGTTTGTGTGGGCAGAGGCGAAGAAGATAATAGAAAGGAGACAAAAAAAAACTAGTATAGCTCGCTATACTGTAGTAATAGAATCAAGAACCAGCCTAGTTAGCTTAGTTGGTAGTGCGTCTGCCTTGTAAGCGCTAGGCCGCGGGTTCGATTCCCGCCCGGGGCGGATTTTATCCTGATGGGATAATGTTTGTTCTCGGAACGGCTGGCTTTCTCCTATCCTGTCTTCCTTCTCTCTTCGATTTCGGGACGATAAGACCATAGCAGTTACAGTTCCCTCTGTCAAACCTCTTTGAAGGGAGAAAAACCTCAACAGATATTAAAGGCTAAAATGCGGTTTGAATTCGTCGCTTGTTGGATACTTTATGAGCTGGGTATGCTTTCCGCTTCACTATGTTACAGTAAAAAAAAAAAGATCTTGATCTCATTCTACATACATACAGGTATATCTCTAAATCAGTGGTTCTCAAACTGTGCTCCGGGGAGCACTGGTGCTCCGCGAAGAGCTTCCAGGTACTCCGCATAGTTTCATTTTTCTTACCGCATTAAAAAAAGAAAAAAAAAAATCGCACGAATATGTTTAGTCAAATGGGAAGTATTGGAACAAGCCGTACCGACCGTAGACCGTACGCTAATGAACATTTCCGAATTATTTTTTAAAAATTCCTAAAAGGTAGGGGGGGGGGAGTGCTCCGTACAGTTTACAGCAGTTGCTCCGCGGACAAAAAAAGTTTAAGAACCACTGCTCTAAATCCATGAGCTTTCTCTAACGCTAGACAACACTGGCTTTAACCTTGTAAGTACATAGGAGTACTTATACCATGTACACTATACCCTATACTATAGGGCCTATAGTAGGTACTAACTTTACAAGTATAGCCTAGCCTATAATACTGTACCTATATTACTATTATTTCTCTAAAAAAAGTTAAGTGAAAGTTTTGATGTCACATTGTAGATCGATCTAAGGACTACACTAGTGGAGTGGTGTGAAAGTCCGTCTGTAAGTGCTAGGTCGTGGGTTCGATTCCCTCCTGGGGAGAACTTCAGCCCCGATCTACAGGACTTCTAGACCCAATGAAGTCGTGTAAAAGTCGTTGTTGGATGTGCTTGGGTGAGAATATAAATATCACCAGTGATATGGGGGAGTAACAAAATGAGCTAGCTTTAAGGGTAGCGCGTCTGCTTTGTAAGTGCTAAGTTGCGGGTTCGATTTCTATCCGGGGCGAACTTTATGCCAAACAAATAGGGTTCGTTCTGGGAACAACTGGTTTTCGCCTGTCTTGTCTTCCTTTTATCTTCGCTTCCGGGCCTCAAGACCTCCGCTGTTACATTTCCCTCTATCAAATCTCTTAAAAAAATAAAGGCACTGTAGTGTTACTAGCCTCGACTTACGGGATGGTTGTCTCCATACACAAAAAGCTTCGCTTCGAGGCTTAGCTGTGGGAGCAACTGTCCCAAGGGATGGTTTAAGGCTTAAACCATACTTTAAGCTTATACGAATCTACGGAATGGCAGGCATTCGGCAACCCTACTCGACTGCCAATTTTGTTGTCATAAAAAAATTTCGAACCCTGATTCACCGGCACTCTGCGCCACTGTTATAACCGCGAGTATGGAACCGCACTGGATCGGTATAAAAATCGCCTCATGACCATAAAGTAAATCGCTTGGAACTTTCATTCTGTCCTTTTTTTTATAGTCATGCAGAAATTGGATTGAGCTTTTCGATGATCTATGTAGTATTGCAGATATTCAAGAGTCGTTTGATAAATGAGACGACTCGGATACTTCGTCTTGGTATGAAGCCCAAATGTAGGTGCCACTACAAAGTATGTCTTGTTTTAGGAAGGTACACCAAGTTTCATTACGTTCCTATTATTACCCTTTATTTGGCGGCCATTTGGAGGGTAGCTCGTCTGACTTCTGACTTGTAAGCGCTAGGTCGCGGGTTCTATCCGTAAGCAAACAAGGTTCGTTCTTGAAACGGTTGGCTTTCTCCTATCCTGTCTTCTATAAAAAGACTTTAACAGTTCCCTCTACCAAAACTCTCCTGTCTTCCTTCTCTCTTCGATTTCGGGACGATAAGACCATAGCAGTTACAGTTCCCTCTGTCAAACCTCTTAAAAAAAAATCATTTTCTGTGTTAAATGGCTATACTTTTACCTACTTCCTCGTGTTTTAGACATTTCCTCCTTGATATAGGTCAGGACAAAGTATGAAATTGGAAATAGAACTTTCGAAACTGAACTACAAAAGTTCCTCGATCGTTCTCATTCCTCATATAGTAAAAAAAAATAATGTTACTTTTTATTTTCCTTATCCTATTATGGATCTTATTTAGGTTCAAACCAGGATATTCCAGCTGTAAATCCTGTTAAATGTGCAGACATTGGATAATTGGATACACTGAGCAGAGTTCCTTTATTACCTGTTTTCAGGCTCGTCATGAGTAGATATAGAAAATAATTTTCCATTAGCTGTTACATCCGTGAGCCGACGTCACACAAACGTATTTAATTTCTAAATAATGATCATTTAGCTGTAGAAAGTACTCATCAATATTGCGTTCCACATCATTGATATTTTTTCAAGACCAAATATAAAATTTCAGTTGACAGGAATAAGAAGAGGAAACTCATATTTGACCGTAAAAGATCATCTTAATATGGAGACCGAGAATTATAGCAACTGTATTATATCAAGTGGATGATGACAATTGAATAACTCTGAATTTTTTTTTCTTCTTTTTGCATTAACAGATTCACCAAGGACTTGTTCAATATGTCAAATGAATGGAATGGAAACCCAAGAATCTGGGAGACTTCTCAGCCTCCTGCACCTGCCTATGCAGCTGAGAGTTCTGGCTCTAATAATTTCTATGGCGCTGGCGGTGCCCCAAGTCACTACTACAATGCTCCTGCCCAGCAAGCACCTTACAATCAACACTACAGTGCCGCGCCTGCCAGTGCTCAGGGATATCAACATCCCTCTCAAATGGTCACAGGTTATTCCTTTAATACTCCCATTCCGGCAAGTACTAACACATTGCAAGAAGCATCCATGGTTCTAAATACTGTAAACAAATTAAATCAGTCATTGGGTGGCTTAGACATCGATCCAGAGTTGTTAAATGCTCTAAGCAAACATATCAAAAATGACAATGCCACTGATCAGGCCCCTAGGAGAGTGGAAATCTATTCTCCTACATTCAACTCCCCCTCCCCTAGTCCCGAGAGGAAACCATCGGACGACAAATTGATTGAAGTTGACGGGAAAAAACTTGTTACTTCTAGGCCATTTTACGAGCAATTCAACCATTACGAAGATGAAACCGACAACATGACCTCCAAAGTTGATCAATTTCTAACCAGAAGTAGGAGAAGCAGAAGTTCAGAGAGAAGAGGTTATACGTCACAAGACAGAACCTGGGAAGGAAGTGTTAGTCCTCCTTCACATCGCCAGGAATTCAGAGGTCAAAGTCCATTTCATCACAGAAGTCAAACTACTCATTCCAGTTATATTACATCTCGTCGTAGAAGTAGAAGTCCCCTAGCACACAGGAGTAGGTCCAGTCGTCGTGATGATAAGTGTAGCTCTAGGGGTGGTAGGAGCAGAAGTCCTAGACGATCGAGTCCTCGTAGAAGAACGAGAAGTAAAAGTCGTGAAAGTGTAAAGTATGCAGAAATAAAGGAGAAAGTTATCAACTTACTTGCAATGTCTAAAAGTGAAAATAGAAAATTTGCAAGCGCTCAACAACTTTCAAGTGTGTTATTAGTAATGAACTTGGACAGTTGGATTACTGACAAAGTTCTGTGGGGTGCCATTCATAAGTATGCACGAGAATATGGAACAAAACCACCCTTCTATATTGAGAAAGCTTCATTCCACTTTTCACAGGCACTTGGTGAAACATTTCTGGCACTTATTGCTTTTGCAACAGTATCTGCTGCAGAAATGTGTATGATGCATACAAAATGTGAACTTGAAATCACAGGACGTCAAAAGAAATCGTTCAAGATGATGTACTACAATGAAAACACCATCGTGTTTGACGCACTGAATCACAAATTCACTGGAATATGGAGAGCTGTTCTTAAGAAAAGAGCTGAACTTCTGGAAGGAAGTGACGACGACTCACAAAATAATGAGGAATTGGAGAAAAGACGAGATTATAAAATAGAAGATAGACCGTCACGATCACATAAAAGTGAAAGCGACTTGGACAAGAAAATCAAAAACATAAAAAAGGAAGATTCTTATGAAAGCAGCAGGCATCTGAAGACAGAATTAGATGAATCTGCTGATATTAATAGAACGTCTGAAAATACTCCGAAAATCGAGAATATGGAGTCTGTTTCAACATCAGTATTAGACGAGGAGACCAAAAGTCAAAACAAAAATAAACCCCAGGCCAACATAATTAAAACAAATGTACTGATCGGAAAAATGAAATCTTACTTGATCAAACAAAACAAACCAAAAACTGATGAAGATGATATTAAAACAAAAAACAGTGAGAGCTCTTCCGATAATCAAAATAAAAAAGATGAACGAGAAAAGAGTGCAAGTAAAATCAGTGTAAAGGAGCCTGTTTCTAAACCTCCTAAAAAAGATGGTGCCTACGAAGACTCAAAATCTAAAAGTCAGAGCCAAAGAAGAGAGGAAAAGTCGGTTGTTGATAAAAAACAAAGGGTCCATGAAGATAATGTTAAGGTAAAACCACATTCCCAAAGTATGGGTGAAAACAAAATATCCAAGAAAGTAGAAGAAAAAGTAGAAAGAACCCATAAAACAGCAGGACAAAAAATCGACCCAAAGAAAGAGGTCCATACGGACAGTAAATCTAGTGTCACGGAGCCCACCATTAAAAAAGAAAGTGAAATAAAAGAAAATCGTCTTAAAAATGACCAAGGAAAAGTAAAGGCTGATTCACGTGTCAATCAGCCTAACACTAAAGGGAAATCCATTGGAATAAGTGAAAGTAGTAACAGTGACAAAAAAGTAGAGACTGGAAAGTCAAATGAAAGAAGAGAAAGTAATGAAAAACCTAAGCCTATTAATTCACGTGCAAATGAGCCAAGTGGGAGACGGCAATCAGCTGAAGCGAGAGGAACCAATAAAAACAAAAATGAAGGGAATAATGGTGACCAAAAGGCAAAGGCTGATAAAAGCAAATCACTTGAAAATCAGACAGTGGAAAAGAAAAACTCCAAAGAGTCGGTTATTATTAATGCTTCGTCTTCCGAAAAAATAGCAAATAACCAAACTCTTAAAACAGAGACACATGAGGGGAAAACGAACAAGCCCGCTAAAGTGGAACAACCAAGTAAAGAGGATACATCAAAAATTGTTCCTCTCAAAAAAGTTGATGTTTCTAAAGATGGAAATAAAAAAGAAGTAAAGGAAAAAATAGAAACGAAAGTTTCTACGGAGAAAAGTACAGCATTAACTGTGAAGTCAGAAAACAAAACACTGGAAACTGGAAAATCTCAAAAATCCACTACTAAATCGGCAAAAGGACTTGACACAAAATGTATAAACGATGGAAAGGAGGAACTTGGTAAAAACCTACCACCAAAGAAAACATCTGCAGAATTAAATTTAGAGATGAACAAAAAGTCAAAAGATGTACAAAATGATGCTAAGACCTCAAAGGATGTAGAAAGTGATGCTAAAAGCTCAAAGGACGTAGAAAGCGATAATAAGACTTCAAAGGACTTAGGAAGTAATGCTAAGACCTCAAAGGATGTAGAAAGTGATGCTAAAAGCTCAAAGGACGTAGAAAGCGATAATAAGACTTCAAAGGACTTAGGAAGTAATGCTAAGACCTCAAAGGACGTAGAAAGTGATTCTCAGACTACAAAAGTTATAGAAAGTGATGCTAAAACCTCAAAAAATGTAGAAAACGATGGTAAGACTTCAACAGATGTAGAAAGTGATGCCAAGATCTCGAAAGACTTAGAAAGGAATGCTAAGACCTTTAAAATTTTAGAAAGTGATTCTACGACTTCAGAAAATGTAGAAAATGATGCTAAGACCACAAGGGATGTAGAAACTGATGCTAAGACTGCAACAGATGTAGCAAGTGGTGCTAAGACCTCATATAAAAGACAAATGTCACCCAATCGAAGAAACCCAAAAAAAGCAAGAGGAAGACGAAGTGATGTAGATGAATTGTTCTCACCTCACGGGGAAGATATTGCAATCGCTTTGCAACAAGAAGAAGAAGAGGCCGAACTTTTTGGTAAACGCCCGGATAAATTTAGACGTAAGCGTGACCGCTTTAATAGAAACCAAAGTCTTGAACCAAACCATAAAGGTGGTCGTAATTTTGATAGAGAAGACAACAGTCCCTTCCACCACGGTAGAGGTAACTCCCGTGAAGATCGCTTTGGTAAAGATGACAGATGGCGAGGAGGATTCCGCAATGATAATCGTAGACCTAACTGGGAACACCCTGGACATCATGACAAGAGACGGCGAGGAGATCAAGATGGTTTCGATGATATTGACGGAAATGAAGATGGATATTGGAACAAAAAACGTGAATCTCCTAAACAACCTCCTGCAGTGAATCCATGGATTCATAATGAAGCCCCTAGTGAAAGAGTAAGCTTAAGTTTGAAAGAATTGAAGGATCCAGAGTTTCTTCTTCGTGTCCTATTGCAAACATCGATCATGATTCAAAACAATCAGCTGACGATGGCAAATCCTCTAGATTCTCTAACTCCCACTGACAAAGATTTGATTATTCAAACGTTGAATGAAATAGAAGCCACAAGTCAGGTTGTCATTTATGCTACTTTGAATGATAAGACCAAGTTTAATGCTGCAGAGCATCGCGTTCTTCTTGAAGCTCTATCAAATATTCACATGTTCAAGGCAGCATTATTACCTCCTGGTAGTTTTAATGCTAGTGAAGATATGGATATTGATAAGAATGAAGACTACACGTCAGGGCCCTCTACAGAAAGTAAGAAGGAACAAACGGACGTATATGTTTCAATGAACAATATTAAACAGTGGGTAACGAAAAATCATGTCATTAAATATTTGCGTGATTTCAATTTGAGATTTGACTATGTTAAGATTCATCCAATATTGAGAAATGAGACTTATACCGACGGGTTTATTAAATTTACAGATCTAGAGTCTGCTAGTGAACTACTTAAGAGAACAAACAGAGTTTTATACGTTGGCAGAGACAAAGACGGGATCCAGTTGAGTATTGCAGATGTTTCAAAGAAACCAAGCAAATGGACTTGTAATTCTTGCTCTATGAGAAACTCTTATGATACTCTTATCTGTTTGAAATGTCAAAAGCTTAAAGAAAAACTTCGTGATATTCAAATAACGACAGACGTCACTAATAAAATTGCTCTAATAAATTTCAAAAAGACGACCACTGTAGATGATATACAACAGATTTTCAAAAAAATTGCGCCTTTCTTGAGTGCAACTGTGAAAGCCCATATTGACTCGTCTAGTGATCTGGTTGTTCATTTTCTTGTTGAGTTGCCTAACCCACAAGCGTGCAGTATGCTAAAGAAATGTATTCGAGATCATATGGAAGAGTTCTCTCATATTAGAGCTGGTCCCCGAGTTGCTATGAGTTTTCTTGTACCCCAAACTCCTGTCAGTGAGGATTGTGCTCCTAAACAGAGGATGTATACATTTGCAGATGTTCCTCGTCTAGCGCAGTACAGTGCCTCCCTGTACGCCACCACAGAAGTAGAGAGAGTCAAATTCTTTGAACACTACACCGCTCTCTACACACAAGAACTTATCCAAGGTAATCCCATCAATGTGGTTCTACCTGAAGATGTAAGTACTCCTCAGAGCTCTGGTGTACCCAATGGAACTGATGATAAACGGTGGCCTGTCCCTAACGTGAGCTCTTTCACCTATGATCAAAACTCTGGCTACTACTATGATCACTCTACTGGATTATACTATGAGAGTTCCTCTCAGTATTTCTACAATATGGAGACAGGGAAATTTTTACAATATGACACTACACGTGGAACTTACGTTTTGGTTCAAAATTCTGAAATCAGTAGCGCCCCTGTGAAAGCAGGTCCAGGAACAGCTAGTGGAAACATTACAAATCCATCTGCAGTATCTCAGGATGATCAAAATGCACTGGGAACAAATTCCGCTAATAAAGAAAGTAAAATTCACGCGAAGAAAGTTATGAAAGATTTGGAGAAATGGTCCAAGTCTGTGAAGAAACAAAAGAAAGCCATTGCCAATGTGTTTGATCAAGACACGGATAGTAATGAAAAGTCAACCCCTGCGGATGTTGGTTTCGACATTCTTCGAAAAACAGAACCTCCCAAACCAGGAACTTCCAAACCCGGAACGTCTTCAGTTCAAAGCATTTCCTCTCTTATCATGGATAATCATACTCTCTGTGAGGATGAGGAGGAAGAATATGCTTTTATTGACTGGAAGAACTTCACATGTAACCTATGTCATCGGGTGTTCAACAATGCCGATGTTCTGAACAAGCATAGTAAACTATCAGAGCTGCACAGGAATAATCTAAAACAGTGGTACGTGAGTAAGAACTTGGATCCGGATGATGAAGAGAACAGGAAGCAGCAGTACAGAGATAGAGCAGCAGAACGTCGTAACAAAACTATGGGGAAAACCAATGCACAGAACCAAGGTAGAGGAGGAGCTAGTAGTCCTCCAGAGTCTTGGCTATGTAGTACGCCTGGCTGTATGGCGTACAAGAGATCTGGCTTTGACTCTTGCATCACTTGTGAAAAGAATATGGACTCGAGATATAGATCTAACATTGCACCACCTGTCGCTCCCGTGGTTCCAGACATGTCAGTAGGAAGTCGATTACTCATGAAAATGGGTTGGGACCAGGGAACAGGTCTGGGTAAGGCAGGACAAGGGAATAAGAACCCTGTCCAAGTGGAAAAGAAGAGTGGCTACCTTGGACTAGGAGCACAGAAAGAAGAAATGAGGGAAGAAGGAGAAAGCTACACCTCTTTTATAAAACGTAGTACTCAAAGACGATTTCAACAGGTGTCAGACAGATATTGAGTGAACCAATATGTCAAATAATATTTATATGAGAATCAATGTCAAGTCCTGGTTAGTCCAGAATATTACGTCACTATGAAAATCTTTTTTGGGGGGTTTGTGCGCAAATGCATAGGAGTACGTGAAGTTATATTTGAGACACATTAAAATATTTTCGTTTTTCTCTTCCATTTCGTCAGATGTTAAATTGATAATTCTGAACTGGGCTGTTATACAAGTATCTCCCGCACACGTCTTGATTTCCATTACGGAGTTTTTACTATTTAGGAATTCTGTTTTTCACAATCCCAGCCTGGTTGTGGCTTTATAATCTATGCAATATGGAATCTCTGTAGACAACCAGTATGTATCTCCCGCACACGTTTTGGTTTCCACTACGGAGTTTTTACTATTTAAAAACCCAGCCGGGTTGTGACTTTATTATCTATGCAATATGGAACCTCTGCTTAAGGAACCACAAGCACATACCTACATGATAAACATAAACAGAGTTTTGTAAAACAAGATGACTGAAGACGTAGACAATAGCTCAGCAGTACTTAGTTTGAAATTTGCTGACTGAGCATGGTTTGACCTGTGTTGTGTGAATCAGCTAGTAAATATAGGGTGTGTATAAACTCTCGATATGACTTACGAACTGGGAAAAGAAGGGAGCGTTTTTATCATTATTATTGTTTTTTTTTTTCTTTTTTTTTTTTTTTTTTTTCTTTTCTTTTTTTACTATAGGCAGGTACATACTTTTATTTTTGAAAAGTTTCAACCAGCCGATGTTTTTTGTTCTAAACGTAATTTTTACCGCTTAAATTAACATCCCAGCATGAGACAAGTAGTAAACGAGGCAAAGCAACCCAAAGCAACCATCTTTGAACCCACGCATTCTCTACAGCTCACAGGAATAAATAGGGTGAGATTTTAAGATTTTTTTAATCTAAAAACAAAGAACGTGTCGAACACACGTCCCTGCTTCTTTTCACATGTCATAAAAGAGATAGTTATGGGACCCCTTGTATTACGAATACTCTGGTATTTCCAATTCAAGTCTTCTAGGATTGTCAAGTGCGAGGAATGTTGATTAGTGTGTAATGTCATAAAAGAGAAAGTTGTAGAATTTTGTGTTTATTTTTAAGAAAATACTGGTTTTAAAACCATTCTAAAATCGTAGGACCACCACAAAGTTATGGGACCCCTTGTATTACGAATATTCTGGTACATATTTCTAATTCAAGACTTCTAGAATTGTCAAGTGCGAGGAATATTGATTATTGTGTATCTATTGACAGGAAGTTATACACGTATTTTTTCAATATTATTAATTTAAATAGTTTTTCATCACATTGTAAAGTATAAAATGACCAATTGTACTTAGATAATTGTCCTTTTATTTGAGTTCAAAAGTAGTGGGTAAGTTTTTTACTACCTTTCTTAATCCTCATAACTATTAAAAATGTAGGTATCCAGAAAAAAGTACATACCTATAGAAAGTACGTACCTAATTTTGAAAACTTTTTTTATCTTTTTCCCCTCCACGATATTTTATCTTCCACTTGAGTAGTGCCAATTCAGTGATAACATGTGTCTATTTACCATACAGAAATTAACAGTGCGGTGAATGTTTCTTTTCTAGCCGAAAGCAGAAAAAAATCAATGTTGAGGCGCAAATTTTAAAGTGCTTTTTTTTCTTAGACGATAGGAGTGTAGGAACAGGAATGGAAAAAAATCTCTATTATTTCGGAGTCTATTTTCTTCGTTCTATTTTGTAAAGGTTGTTTTTCAATTATTTAAAATTGTAAATATTTTATCCCCCTAAATATTATTTTATCTTGAAATAAATATTCAAACGTCCTGAATAATCTGTTATTTCTTGAATATGATCCGTAAGCATTATTTTCAAAAGGTTTTGGGTCTGGTTACCCACATTTCTTTGGGATTTTCTGCCAATAATGAAATCAAATATTCAAGCTTTTAATTGGGGGGGGGGGGGGGGGGGGGGGCATTTTATTTTATAGTCGGGTCAAAATCAAAGTTTAAACTCGGTAAGCCAATCAGATTGCTTGATCCAAGAGTTGAACCTAAACCGAATTAAACTCCTATGGTGGCCCGATCCATTAATTTGTTCGATAGTGTTTAGTTTTGTAATGTAAAGATTTTAACCACAAATAAATACAGATTACAGAATAAAAGTTTACTAGTAGGTACCTACATCTGTAGGTAGTTAGGTTTTTGATTTCCAGTGGTCGAAAACTCCGACTCTCAATCCAGGGGGTCATGAAATTTATACTATTAGTACAAATGTAAAAAGATCTTTGAGTTACTTTGTACGAAAGCCCATTGAAACTTGACTTTTCGGTCAGGCATGTGTTGATATAGGGCAACCCTTTCAATAATCACAAAAAGACAGTTCGGTCTTTAAAAAAAGACAATCTTCAAACATTCTTTTGAGATTAAGGTGAGTTTGGGCATTATTTAATTCTAATATCTATCATTTTCAAAATAAAAGTACCTAAACCTTGGGAAAATGTAGTCAGATCGCCTAGCAACACATTTTATGGACAAAGGTTGAAGCATAAACATAGAAAAAAGGGGTGAACATTGATTACATAAGTAATTTGAAAATTGTTAACTGGTAATATCTTCACAATTCTGTTTTGTTTTCAGATGAGACAATGATCAAGAATGTCTTGGAGTGACCTTCATCACAACTGGCTATTGAATTATCCTTCACATGAGCCCAGGCCCAGACATCAGTACAATAATCCAAGTTCCTATCACCCATACCGTCCCACAAGTCACGATGCCCGTCCACACTACTCTTTTGGTCAAAGGTATCAAAGCAATGAGATCAACTACCAGACATACCATAGAGATCATTACCAAAGTGAAAGGAGACATTCTTTACCGTCAAGAGATACAGGGAACCCGGCTTTTAGGCCTGGAAATACCAGGAACACTGACTGGAATGCAAGATTTACAAAAAGGGCGTCTCAAAGAGTACCAGAAACAGTCAAGAAGTCTGCAAATCAACCAGTAAGTAGCACAAAATCAGGAGTTACCAAGACGCCTGTAAAGAAATCTCAGGATAAACTTACGAAGAAAGATTCTGAATGTAAATCAACAATTTCAAAGACAGCGGGAAGTACACCAAAAGATTCACAGAAACCTGAACTTAAACCAGGTATTACTAAAAATTCCCTAAATAAAACTTTGCAAACAAAGAATACTTCAAATAAACCAGTAGAAACCAAGAATTCTCCTAATAAAACAGTACAAACAAAAAACACTTCAAATAAAGCAGTAGAAACCAAGAATGCTTCTAATAATCCAGTAGCTACAAAGAATAAAGCAATACAAGCGATTACTTCAAACAAATCAGTAGAAATAAAGAATTCCGCCAATAAAACAGTTGAAACAAAGAATGCTCCTAACAATAAAGTAATTACAAAGAATTCCGCAAGTAATGCAGTAGAAACAAAGAATGTACCTAATAATCTAGTAGCTACAAAGAATTCCCCTAATAAACCAGTACAAACGACTACTTCAAACAAACCAGTAGAAGCAAAGAATTCCGCAAATAAAGCAGTAGAAACCAAGAATGCTTCTAATAATCCAGTTGCTACAAAGAATTCCCCTAATCCAGTACAAACGACTACTTCAACAGTAGAAGCAAAGAATTCCACAAATAAAGCAGTAGAAACAAAGAATGTACCTAATAATCCAGTAGCTACAAAGAATTCCCCTAATAAACCAGTACAAACGACTACTTCAAACAAACCAGTAGAAGCAAAGAATTCCGCAAATAAAGTAGTAGAAACCAAGAATGCTTCTAATAATCCAGTTGCTACAAAGAATTCCCCTAATCCAGTACAAACGACTACTTCAAACAAACCAGTAGAAGCAAAGAATTCCACAAATAAAGCAGTAGAAACAAAGAATGTACCTAATAATCCAGTAGCTACAAAGAATTCCCCTAATAAACCAGTACAAACGACTACTTCAAACAAACCAGTAGAAGCAAAGAATTCCACAAATAAAGCAGTAGAAACAAAGAATGTACCTAATAATCCAGTAGCTACAAAGAATTCCCCTAATAAACCAGTACAAACGACTACTTCGAACAAACCAGTAGAAGCAAAGAATTCCGCAAATAAAGTAGTAGAAACCAAGAATGCTCCTAATAATCCAATTGCTACAAAGAATTCACCTAATAAACCAGTAGAAACGAGTACAAATAAATCAGTAGAAATAAAGAATTCCTCAAATAAAGCAGTTGAAACAAAGAATTCCCCTACTAAACCAGTCAAAACAAAGGATTCTTCAAATAAGTCAGTAGAAATAAAGAATTCTTCAAATAATTCTGGAGATCATAAGAACTTACCAACAGATTCAAAAATTTCTCCAAAGAATTCTGATGACAAGAATTCTGCAAATATACCAGGAGACAGCAAGAGTTCTACAGATAAACCAGGAGATGACAAGAATTCTGCAAATATACCAGGAGACACCAAGATTTCTACAGATAAACAAGGATATGACAGGACTGCTGCAGTTAAAGCCGAAGATGACAAGAATGCTGCAAGTAAACGAGATGACAATTCTGCAAATAAACCAGGAGATGAAAAGAATTCTGCAAATAAACCAGGAGATACCAAGAATTCTGTAAATAAACAAGGAAATGACGAGAATTCTGTAAATAAACAAGAAGTTGGCCATTCTGGAAATACACCAGAAAACACCAAGATTTTTACAAATAAGCAAGGAAATGACAATTCTGTTAATAACAAACTAGGAGATACAGTCAAGTGTGCCCCAGAGAAATCTAAACAAAGTAAGACGGGTGAATCAACTAGTACCAAAATATTTCCCTTTTCCCTTAGCTCTTTTCTATCTTCCTGTCCACTAGGGTCTGAGTCGGAACCAAAAGTACCAAAGAGTTCAGATGTACAAAAACAAATTAATACTGATAGCTCTTTGTCGGGAAGTGTAAAAGATTCAACTAAGCAAGTGAAGCATATTGAAGAAAAGAATGTTGTTGAAAAATCTGAAACTACTAACAACAAAAATGTGTTATTTTCTATCAATAAGTCAACGAATATCAGAAAAACCCTCATTCGATCTCCAGATCTAGAACTTGTGTTTGAAAAAATAGATAGTGATGTTGGCAAATCTCAAAATACTGTTAAGTCTCAAAACTCGGAAATTGATGCTATACAAATAGTTGGCGAAGTTAAAAAATCTCGAGTTGAAGAGTCTAAATCTCAAAACTCGGAAACTAATAATGTAATAGTCGTTAATGAGATTGAAAAATCACAAGATCTACAACCTCAAAACACCAAAATCGAAGTTCAAAAGACCCCTCCGGACTTTGAAGTTGTCTTTGAACATATTCAAACAAAAAATGATACAAAGGAACTGTCCAACTCCGCTGAAAAGTGTGCTGATAAAGATAAAAATACTACAGCTACGACCAGAACGAGTCAATCACCACAGAAGGAAACTGGATCCAAAACTATCACAGAATCGGACAATAACATAGAAACATCAAAAGTTTTAACAATCAGAGTTAGAAGTATTGGAGAACTTTTAAAGACGAACGTTAAGGAAAATGAAACATCTGAACAGAAATCATCGTCAGTTGTTGAAAATGTTCCTAAAATATCATTATCTGCAAACCCAACTAATGTTACGGTCGCTAAGGTAAAACCTATAAACATTGTAAATCCCAACCCAAGCAGTAGCACATCTGTACCTAAAGACAAAGCAATCAATGTAAAGAATAATTCAAGTAATGTAAACAGTACTTCAGGTCATAAAATCCCCACCCTTGGAAATGTTTTTCCTTCAAATCATACTAATTCATCTCAAGTGGCGCATCTACCAAACATACAAAGTCAACATGGTAATCCTCAAACAGCACCACCACCAAATATACAAAATGAATCAAGTGGTCCTCCAATGGTACCACCACCAAATACACAAAATCAGTCAAGTGGTCCGCCAATGGTACCACCGCCAAATATACAAAATCAACAATCTGGCCTAGCGTTACCACAGCCAAACATGCTAATACCACCACCTAACATACAAAATCAACCATACGGACCAAATCAGATGAACATGCCACCCGGCAACTTTCACCACGGATGGAATGCTCCACCTCAGTATAACGGCCCTTCTCTCCATTATTTACAACCGCACTTTCAAAATCATGGTCCACCTGAACATCTGCAGAGAAACTATGTAAGTTTCTCAAACTTATTTGACCACATGCCTCCCCATGTGCAACAACCTTATGAGTGGCAGCAGCAGCAGCACCACCATGCCTCTCAGTATTACAATCAAAATTGCAATGATTACCCTTACGAACAATCTTATCAAAATGTGCATGATCACCATGTGAACAACCCAACTGAATTTCATACATCCAATAATCATATTTATTCTGAATTCGAGACTCGAAACACATCAGCAACAAGAGACAATTCTACAAACCCACTTCCAATTACCAACATTACATCTTACCAAAATAATCCTCCAAATCAAGAATTAGCAGAAAATGTGTGTCCACCTACCACTCACCCTTCAGGGTCTATTCAAAATAATGCTACGAATCCAGAACCTCAACCAACCAGTCTACCTATACAGTCAGAGCTTAACAGAGATAATAATGGAAACCAAAATATCGACAACTGTTCCCAACCTGAGACCCTCAACACATCAAAATCTGTTGTGGATAATTCTAATAAAGAATCTCAACCAAGTGCCTTAGTGGACACAGAGTCTAGTCATGTTGAGTCTCAGCTCCAAAATAATACTGATATTAATTTGTATAATTCTTCCAGTGTCCACAAAACTAGTGGAAACAGTTCTACGCAAAATTCCAATTCAAATCCTCACGACGTTTTAATTGACAACATTGATAAAACCATTGATCTCTTAAAAAATAAGACTACATTTGAGCTATATAAAAAAATAATGAAAACCATGTATACATTACAACTTCAATTGAAAAAAAGCGTTCTAGGAAACGACACTTCTGGAGCCTTTGAAAATTTCTTGCAAAAAATGTATAGACAAATAACAGTGGAATTTTCTAAATTAGAACTTATGGACAAAGATAAACAGGATAATGAAAACTTGGCTCTGATTCGTCTGAATAATTCTGTTCAATCTCTCTCAGATGAAGTAAAAACAATCGAAAATAACAATTCGAAAATGTCTACAAATGCTAAAGATGACGATATTTTATTTCCCTTGGCAAGTGAGGTTGAAATGGATAAAATAGAAAGTAAAAATACAAAACAAGATAGTACCCAATGTAAAACTTTAGCAGCTCAAGATGAGAAAAACACCAAATCTCTAGATGATCAGATTTTGGATTTTCTTACAGCTGGTCTTCAGAAATTTCAACAAAGAAATACGGCTATTTATGATAGAATGCATAGAATTGAATTTTCATTAAAAGACCCATGTTCATCATCCGTGAATTCACCTTTTTCTCCTATAAGCAGTGACAATAGTAGGCGTGATTCTAAAAGTCCACCGTTTAGAAGACAGAGTAATCGGAATGCGTCCGGAGAAAAGTATTCGAGAATTACACGAAAAAAATCACTGTCTCCTCGTCGAAATTCTTTTAGTAAAACAAGCCGACCAAGCAACTATTCTCGGGAAGATGTGGGTTCAAGTAGGCAACCTTTGGGGTACAGAGAGAGATCGCATTCAGTAAGTCCGACTAGATTTAGAGAAAGAAGAACAGACTCTAGATACAAACGTATTTCTCGTGAAAAATCTATGTCCGTCAGTCCGCCTCGATCTCGTGACAATGAATATCGTTCACGATTAGGACCTCGATTGAGGAGATCCCGACATTCTCGAGAGAAATCACCTGAAAAATCTTTATCTATCAGTCCTCCACCATCTCGTGACTATCAAGATCGTCCTTCACGAATAAAATCTCGATCCAGAAGATCCCGGTATTCTCGAGAGAAATTGCCTGAAGATAATAGAACAAATTCAAGTTCCAGACGTCCTGTTCAATCGAGTCCCTCCAGGTCTCGAAGAACAAATGATGAACAATCTAGATATGTTGTCAAAAGATTGTCTAGAAGCCCATTGAAGTATCAGAAAAGAAATGATATTCCTAGGCATTTTTCTAATAGTCGTCAAAGACTTTTACAATCTCCATCAAAGAGGGACAGAGAATTGCCTCATTCTCCCGATGAAAGAAGGTCTTTGAGGTCCTCCAGTTCTCCAAGCTTGAAGTTGGAAAGCAAGTCGAAGTATTCACATAGGAGATCTGCATCTTCAAGTTCATCTTGTTCCGGAAACGAAAAAATCTTTCGAATGCGCCAGGATAGATCTCCTAGGAGATCCGTATCTCCTAGAAGCTCTGTAATTCGACAAAGAAAAGCTGAAAAGATACCTAGAAGTTGTGAAAGGTCTCCGCCTCGATCAAAGATAAACAAAGAAATCCAATTTTCCTCTCGACAAAGATCATCGAGTCCCTCCGGCTCTCGAAGTTTAACAATCGGAAAGGAATCCAGACGTTCACGGAGGAGGTCTACCTCATCAAGTTCTTCTTGTTCTCAAAAAGAAAAGAATCGGAGATTTTGCGAAGATTATTCTATGTTACAAACTGAGAATACAGTCAAGCGCAAAAGGAAGCCGATTGTATTATCTCCTAGCCCAAGAAAACGTAAAAGATCTCCAATCGTATTTTCTCCTAGCCCAGAGAGATCAAATGCGGAGCTGGAAAATCCATGTAAAGTTGTATATTCCCAGATTTACTCTCCAGAACTGTCTGAGGAAGAAGATGGTGTCTATTGGGATAACTCGTATGGTTACAACATTCGTTCGAAACCAACATTTGATCTAAGATCTAAACTAAAGAAGAGACAGGCGAGTCCAGATACAATTTACGATAAACAAGATCTTTATAAAAGAGCTAGAGAAATATTGATCGAAAGAAAAATTGAAGAAAATGGATCTAATATGAGTGATCTGAACAAAGAAAAAGTTAGAAAATCTGAAAAACTTGAAGATCTTGAAAAATACTTTTCAATCAGGAATAAATTGCAAAATTTAAGAAATGAAACAATGAAGTCTCGTAGAGAAGATTCTACTATACCTCACAATTCCTCAATTCAAAATAAAAATAACCCTCATGGCAGTGAAAGTAGTGACATACAAATAAATGATCTCCAAAAGAGCGTCGATGATATTTTCAAATATATTGATATGAACTTTCCATTATTCGATAATGAAGATGGTGATAATTGTAACAATGAAAATATTACGGATGATCGCCAAAGTGAACAAAAAACGCAAATGAAACATGGTGAAAACAGTGTTAAACAAGGTCCTGATACTACTTTGGCCATAACTGAAGATTCCACGAGTGATATTGAAGAAGGAGAAATTGTTGAGGATGATCTTCGTGATATATTAACTTTCATTAAAAAGAAAAAAGGAATAACGTCGATTTCACTGAACGAGTCTGAAAAAGATCAGCTACTCTTGGATGCTAAGGCGTATTTAGAAAGTAGATTACTACAAATTAGTAATGAAAGAGAACAAAATCCTGCAAACAGCAACGATGAACCGGAGACGATACAAAATATTAAACAGATTGATGAAATAGTTAATGTAAAGCAGAACCCGAAATTTGATTTTTTAAAGGAAAAAACTGAAGATAATGAACACATTTTATCAAAAGAAGAGGTTACTTTGAATAGAGATGATTCTGTAGCTATGAAAAATAGTGATAGTTTTATAGAAGTAAATGTAAAAGACCCAAACAATGATCTTGAGAAAATTAATATAACATTCCCTCAGAATCCGTCAACTGCAAATCTGGATAAAAGTAAGAATTCTCCGGAAACAAACGTGAAAGAATGTAAAAATTCCGATCTTGACACTAAAATTACATCCCCACAAAATGAACCAATATTAGATACAGATAAAAATGAGAATGACGATGACGATATCCACTTCTTGGAAGACTTGCTTGCAGATATTGATGACATCTTTGAATATGTCGAAAATGAAGGAACGAAGTCTCCCTCAGAAGATGATGAAAGTCCTGACCGTAATATTAAAAACAGCTCAGATGAAAGAGAAATAACACCTCTACCTAAAAATTATGAGAGCCCTGAGTCCAATATTACTAACAGCTCGAAAAAACCGTCCCTCAAAAGAAAACTCGAATTAGTAGAGATAAAACAAGAGAAAAAAGTATCAAATACAAATTCATCAGGATCATTACAAGAGACCATTAAAAACATTGCTCTTCAAAATTCTTTAACTAAAAGCAGTGCAGGGAAATCAGAATCCTCCAAACATAACCATTACATTGAGAAAACTGTTGACGCTGATGAAAAAAGAAGTTTGAAAAACAAACTTCATGATGCAACAAACAATCAAAAACTGACCTTAAACCCACTAAGTGTAGAATCCGTTTATAAGGATGATGTTTTAGATTCACTTGTAGAAAGTGAATTAAATATGATGAAAATTTATGTCCAATGTAGTAATACATGTGAAGATAGTGAGAAAACTACAAACAAATGTAAAATTCCTGAACAATCCGATCCGATTGAAAAACCATTGTTTCAGGACGGTCATCTAAAGATTCTAAAGACTAATAATTCAACTCGAACCCACATTGATGAGGTTATAGCTAAACCAAAACATAAAGGTAATGTTTGTGATATTGTAAACAATATTGATAAACCTCTAGAGTTGGCTGAAGAAAATGAACTCGAAATGATGAAAAAGATTATAAGTAAAACCGATGAAAAACTAAACTTGTCATCTACCTCAATTCTAAAATCCAAGACATTTACAGAAGACGATTTTGTTTCCAAAGGTGGCGAAAGCCATTTAAGTAATGAGGACAATCCCTTTAGCAGGATAACATCGAACCAAGAAAGTACACATGAAGTCACTCACACTGATAGAATGAAATCATGTGAGAAAAAAGTAGAAACAAAAATGACAAAACATGTTCATGACAATGGTAATGATGTGTTAGATAAAGTTTCTATAAAAAATGAACCTTTGAAAAATGTTCCAAAAACTGACTACTTAGAAAATGAAAATTTTCAAGGCAATATATTATGTAAGGATCAAACACAAAGTTCTTGTGTGTCGGATTTGAACAAAAAACAGTACAAATTTTTCAGAACTAAAAACAA
The DNA here is from genome assembly GCF_000475195.1 of Diaphorina citri. Lineage (NCBI taxonomy): Eukaryota > Metazoa > Arthropoda > Insecta > Hemiptera > Psyllidae > Diaphorina > Diaphorina citri. The sequence goes on along the minus strand of NW_007379764.1, from coordinate 5,296 downwards.
TGAAAACTCATCTAGACAGCAAGATAATGATTGTATGGTTACTGCCGAGTTAGATAGAAATGAACAACATAATTCTTGTCAAAAGGAAAAATCAAAGAAAAAGAAATGTTCAGATACTCCTAAAAATTCAATAGTGTCGTCAAAACAAACTGTATTTAAAAAAAGAACTGATCTATCCAATGACAGAAATGCATCTGTTAGTGGTGTTTCATCCGATGTATACGAACTATCTCAAGATTCACAACAGACTAAGTCACAGATATCACACAAATCAAAACAGGTGCTTAAGAATAATAAAGAACATGAGTCTAAGGAAGAAAATGTACCTCAAAAAACCCTCAAACTCAACACTAAACAGAAAAATCTATCAAAAAAAGATCAAAGAGACTTGAACTCTGAATCGGGAATGGAAGTCATTCCAAAAAGAACTCGTAAATCCTTTCCAGTAAGTGAAACGGAGTTGAAAAAATTAGACCGAAAAGATAAAATTAGAACTAGCCGAGAGAAAAATAAAGGAGATATTGAATCAGAGAAAAAAGACCAAGATATTCAAAGAACACTTCGATCACATAGACCCAATGAATCATCTTATATATCTAGGAAATCAAGAGATGAAAGCAGTTCAGAATCCTCAGATGAAGAAACTGTTCAATCGAAAAGAACTCGTCGCTCATGTACTCTGCAGAAACAAACCTCATCACCAGAGTCTGAACTAAAAAAATGTAAGGAGTCGAAAAGAATCCGGGATGACAATAGCAGTTCAGACGAAAAGATTCCATCGAAAAGGACACGGCGCTCTTGTACTTTGCAGAAACAAAACACATCTCAACCTGAATGCAAAAGAAATGAAAAATCCGAGACAGTTCGAGAACTTGAAAGTCCTGAATCTTCAAATGTAGAAATTTCATCGAAAAGAACACGACGGTCTTGTACTTTGCTGAAACAAAGCACATCACCAGAATGTAAACTCACAACAGAAGAAGAAACAAAAACAAGATACCCTCGCAGAAGTAATGTACAACGTGCAAGCTTAGCTGATATAGACTCGGACTTTGAATCAACCAGCGAAAGCTCCGACTCTGAAGACACTACCTCCCCTTTAGATAAAAATACCAACAATGTAGATAAGAAGAATACTCGAACAAAACGCTTGGAAAAGCAAGATGTAGACAAAAAAGTCAGCGTAACATTAGACGAACACATGGATAATGGTTGTTCAAAAAGAAAATACGTATCTGTCGCCGAAACTAATCCTCATGAGATTGAATGTCCTTCCAAATCGAATTCAGATAAGGGCTTAGAGGGTAATAAATTCAATAGAAAAATCGATCTGAAAGAAATAAAGAAAGCCTGTTCTAGCGAGGATCAGAAAAAGAAATGTGATAGTACAAAAACGAAAAGAGAATGTGATAGCAATGAAACAAAAAAGAAATCAAGGAAGTGTGATATAAAAACACCGCTGGAACAAGGAAATATTTGGAAGGTTCATTCTCTAAATACCAACATAGAATCTGAAGCCGGACAAGCAACGGAAAGTCCTAAGGAAAAGATTGCCAAGACTAGTCACCTCAAGGCAGAAAATTCCACGACGGAAAATTTCCTTGAGAATCAAAAGTCAATGAAAAATTTACCAAGTGGTAAAGGAAAATCTATTGCTACAGAAAAATCCAAACATTCTGAAGCTCAGCACTCAAGTTCGAAGACAAATCGGGCAACTCGTACCACGAACCCCAAGTAAACAAAATCCTGGGTACTACCTGGTGAACATTTGGGATTTCAAAAATCAAAAGGCCGGTGTAGCAGTTGACCAAGACCCTGAATTACCACAAACGTACACAGACTCATCTTGGTATGTTTTTCTTTATCCTTTTCATCAATCAAGTAGAACCGTTTTTGAACACCTTCTGAACATAGAGCTCGATCTTTTAGTACTGCTCTGAAGTTCTTGGTCTTTTGTCTTTTTGAAGAATTTTGGACTATTAATATTAGAATTTTGGACTGGTTGAGCCCCTATAATTTTTGCGGGCAGCCATTTTTTCGTGATGACGTCAGTTCATGTGTCAGTTCGTGATGACGTCAGTTCATGTGTAAACCATGGCTGTTTCAACGTTATTTTTTTTTGCGACCTTTTAGCGACATTTTAGGGGATTTAGGTACCGTTTTGGATGTTTTTGAGTGCGCCAATGCACTTTTTGGGTACTTTTTCATCGGAATAGGACTCTATCTCGAAAAAAATTGTCATTTGGTTTAGCCCCTATAATTTTCGCGGGCAGCCATTTTTTTGTGATGACGTCAGTTCATGTGTCAGTTCGTGATGACGTCAGTTCATGTGTAAACCATGGCTGTTTCAACGTTATTTTTTTTGCGACCTTTTAGCGACATTTTAGGGGATTTAGGTACCGTTTTGGATGTTTTTGAGTGCGCCAATGCACTTTTTGGGTACTTTTACATCGGAATAGGACTCTATCTCGAAAAAATTGTCATTTGGTTGAGCCCCTATAATTTTTGCGGGCAGCCATTTTTTCGTGATGACGTCAGTTCATGCGAGGTCGTAAACCATGGCTGTTTCAACGTTATTTTTTTTGCGACCTTTTAGCGACATTTTAGGGGATTTAGGGACCGTTTTGGATGTTTTTGAGTGCGCCAATGCACTTTTTGGGTACTTTTACATCGGAATAGGACTCTATCTCGAAAAAAATTTTCATTTGGTTGTGCCCCATTAATATTAAGTATTAAACTTGAACACTGTATTTTTTCAACTGTGGCTAATTTTTTTGCTGGCTATCAAGACGATGTGATTTATTTTTTTAGTCAAGTGCCTTAATTTTAAGTGATGTGATGTTTTGAGTTTGTGGACTAATGTCGAGGTAGTCAAGCTTGCTGGAATTTACTAGCGCTCCTCACGTGGTTAAAGTCACCCCGATGTAGGCATCAACAGTCGAGAACCATACCCGACGGTCACCCGTTCACTTATACAACACGCTCGACATTGCTTAACTCTAAAAATTTTGTTGAAAATTTCAGTATCCCTAGTTTCATTCACTCGGGCTATGCTATGATTACCATTAGTATTTCCTATGTGCATATATTATACAGGTGTCATCTTTTTATTTTTACTTCCCCCCCCCCTTTGTTATTTTTATTTTATATATTTTTTTGGTTACAAATGGTACTAAATTTATAACCTCAAATGTTATCCTTAGTAGTCTTTTATATTACTTTCTTATTTTTTATATTGATCTCAATTCTGTTACTTTCCATTTTGACCTTTTTGAATGGTAAAAATAAAGAATTTGTTGTTTTGGTATCAATTTTTTAAAAGGAAAGTGTTATTTTTTGCTGAAAATAGTTTGATATCTGCTACTCATCTTAAATTACAAAAGAAATAAGACACGTTTTTTCAGATACATATAAAATACAATTCATATCTACTGTATTCAGACAATTCAATAAATAATTGACACTTTTTTTATAGTCACAAAATACAATTCTGACTACATTTAAATAAATAAATAAATAAATAATTGAAATATTTACAACTGACAAATGATACACAGGTAATAATTAAATAATTATTATAGGTAACCGTATTGAATAAAAAAGAAAGTAATTAACATCTTACCAGTTAACTTTCTTGTGCTGGCGCGGATGACCTACTGGCTAAAGTTAATGCGCCTTTGGGGAAATGGAAAGTATTGAGTCCTTTCTCGTCTATGAAGGGAGAGACATACTACGTGGTCTTTTCTCTATTTTGTCACCATCTTTCTCAACCTTGATTTTAAAATCAGGGGAGTGAGGTGCAGACAGCATCGATTGATTATGTTTAAAAGAACCTACAAATTTCTCGTATAGGTAACAATGTCTCAGTTTTGTTGCTACAAAGTTCATGCTACACTGTGTTTTCTGCATTAAAAAGGAACGCGGTAGCACTCCGCCCCGCCAAGTCAAGACAGTTTGGCAGCGTAAATAACAGTATTTACTAGGTAGGTAGAGTAACTAATTAATTCCCCTTCCTGTGGACTAGTTCATTTCTCCCTCTCCCTCCCCTCTACATAAATCGTATGGGAGCGTTCATATATCGGATATTCAGGTAGATTTTCACGCAGTTATCCTGGGATTTCCAGGGCGTCACGAGAGCATCACAGGATATATGCAACTCAGGACACGCATAGTGGATGGGCACAATGCCTTTCATACTCTTGAAGTTACTCGCGATATTCACAAACACGCCGAAGTGGAACGGGGAACTATTGGAAATCTGAACGAAACTCATCGTGAGGACCTTCTTGTAGAGGCAGAGCTTGCAGATGAAATACTGGGAGTAGCAGTTCATCAGGATGACGTACTTGTGCACTTTGGTTTCGCTCTCGGAGACTTTCGTTTTGAAGTTGGAGATCTCAATGTTGACCCCGTTGCCTTTCAGCAGGTGAAGATGATGCACTTGGTTGAGATGCTCGGAGAGATGCAGGACTGAATTGGTCCAGGGACAAGCGTGCATGGGACATTTGAGTTGGCGAAACTTGCACTTGTCTTCGTGCTTGTCGCGTTTCGCCTTGGGCAGGTACACCTTGCAGCCGAACCTGAAAGCAGGAAATGTAAAGCGTTAGAATTTATTGGATCGCACATCTTAGAGGGGAAATAGATTGTGTTCTAGACCGGCTGACGGGTTGAACTTTTCAAGCTTGCGACTCGAAATAAACAAAACTCTAAAATTAAGATGTTAATCTAACTCCTCTAAATTTTTTCACCACGGTCTTATTAGCCCTTACCCCGTCGACTCACCTGAAATTTCGACAGGGTAGCTCAAGTTTGGTAAAGATTCGTTCAAGGGCCACATTCCTCTGCCAGGAATAGTCGATGGTGATCCTACAGAATGGACACTTGAGAAGTCTGGCCGCACATGAGGTACACACTAGATTGCCGCAGGTCTGACAGGAAGTAATGCCGCGGTCCAGGGGCTCCAGACAAACGCCGCACTCGGAAATGGATGCTATCAGCTCCTTGCAGTTGGCACAACACTCTGGCTCCTTCTTACAATGGAGACCTGAAATGGGAGAGAAGGAAAACAGGAGCGTGTTACGTTTCATGATTTTAATTAATGTGAAAAAGGTGAAAATTGTGGGTATTGTTTGTTAGGATTTAAATGCAGTAGGAGTCTGCGCCAAATTTTTTTAACCATCGGTATTAAATTCCTGATAGTTAACCTTTTCACATTTTTTCACACAAATGAGCTCTGATCTTGAAATTTGTCGCGACGATCTATGAACTCAAAGCGAGAAAGTTTTAGATAACACTT